>NC_063440.1:10713586-11013586 GCF_020379485.1 Brassica napus
CTTAGAATCCGAGAGGAAAGTAGAAATAACAAATTCAAAACCATAGAAGTTAAGCTAACAAAAGTGAAGAATGGATGTTTCATTTCTTATCTTTAATCAGATCAAAGAGGCGTGGAACATTATCGGATGCATTCACTTTCTCCTGCACACAAAAAATCACTTTCTCCTACAAAAAATTGTAAGAAGAATATACATTTTTCAGTTGCAGTATGAGTAATTAGGCGAAATAATATGAGGCTTTAGTAAATAATCAAAACAAATATTTTATAAAAATCAGTTTGAAAGTTTAGTAAGATATAATAAATTAAACAATACATTTATTTGTAAATAATGCATTGAATAACTTGAATTTGGTGAAAAATAATTTACAAATAATAGTTTATTTAAAAATTTACATGATCTAATCAAAAATATAAAACTAGAGAAAACTACAAAATATTTTAATAACAAAAATAGAAAATTCATCTATGATATTATTTTTGACATTTCATCAAAACCCGACAATGGAAATAAAAACGAAAGAAATATCATGAATATTTTTTTTGTTAGCATGCTCAATTTTAAAAATATTCACATGAAAAAATTGAAAGATAAACACTATAGTGATTATTACATAATCAAAACATATTTTTTTAAAAAAAATCTACTAATATAGTAAAAAACAATTTCTCATGAAAACAGATCGCCAAGTGAAGAAATTTATCACATTTAGAAATTTATTCAATAAAATTTATTTGTAAAACATGAGTATAATGTTATTTTTCCATTAAGCTCAATGAACTCCTAAGTTTAACTTTTCATTCTTAGACTATGGTAATTATGATAGTTACAATAACACTTTTCAAATATCTTATTTTAAATATAAATAATGTAAGTTAAAATTATATTTCCACACACAAAAAAATCAATTCTGTAAATTCATTAGAGATTGATAATTTAGAAATCAAATTTAATTATTAATAACAATTAGAGTTATAAACCCCAGTTATTTTAATTGTATCTTTTAATAATCATTTGATTTTTTTTTAATAATCATTTGGTTTGGTATTCATTTAGAGATTAAAAGTAACAAAATAAAATCACTTTTCAGTTTTGAAAGGTGAAAAATGATTAAATGATATATCACAATCAAATATTCATTAATATATTTTTTCATAATGTAAAACATAATATCTAATTATTATAATTTTTTGCAGCATTAAATATTAATACAAAAATTTATGAATAGTTATATATAAAAAGCTATATTCAAATATATACTAAAATTTGAAATATTTTTAGCTGTTTTTGAAATTTTTTCATCTGCCCGTAAGGCGGGTTTAATCCTAGTTAATTTATAAATTAGTGTTTGAGATGATGTATGTTTGTAGATTAAAAACACAAAAGATACTCTTTTTTGGAAACTAGATCTCACTTCCGTTACGTTTATTTAGGGCATCTGCATTGAAGGTTCAATGCAGAGGTTCACACCTTTCCAAAAAAAAAAAATATTAAAATATTCTCATTTTTGTGAACTCAGCTTCTAGAGGTTCACTGCACTGAACCCGGGTCATCACTGTAGCGCGGGTCCCACGGCACGTGGCGGCCCGCGATTGGTCCGGTTAATTAATTTTTTTTTTTTTTCAAAAAACAAAAATCAAACAGAAAAAGAAAAAAAAAATAATAAAAAAATACTTTGTGAACCCCTTCCACGGGGTTCACTGATGCAGATGCCCTTATTTTTGGGGTAAATATCGAGAAATAATAATAAAAAATGAAAATAGAGAAAAGCAGAAGAAGAAGTATTCCCGAGACAGAGACAAAGCCAAAGTTGGAAACATCGCGTCGGTGTCTTATCATTCATATTCATAGGGCCTGTTGAAACAAAATAAACGGCCTGCAATCTCTATGTCTATTTTTTTACCAAAGCAGAAGAACACGAGTTTCAACTTAAATACCTAGGCTTCGTTAGCTGTTTTCCTCTTCGGTCTTCAGTCATAGTAATACTCCATTCATTTGTCTTGTCAAGTTGTCATTGTTCTGAAATATACGCCTTGTAGGTGTATGATTCGCTACGTACAGTTTGAGTGGGGCAGTTGCCCCTTTCTTCATATGTTATCCCCAAAGCATATAAGTCATAACCATTTATGGGGTTTGATATATAGCAATGTATGCGTGCATGCAATAGATACAACAAACATTTTTTTTTCACATAAAGGATCTGCCGTATAATTTCTCTCTCTCTATGTATATATATATATATATGTGCTGGCTGTACGGTATGTTGTCGACATTCTATTCTAGAAGATCAATTAACATTGGTGATAAACTCAATGTTTTATAATTTGGTATGTTATCATAATGAGAAATTCACTTAAATAGGTCTTACAATAATAGACCCCAAAAACTAAAATGATCAAAATAGCATTTTTTATTTTGAAAATTTTAATTTATTTTTAATTTTTAAAATTTGAAATCTTATCCCAAAATCTCTCTCTCAACTCTAAACCCTAAATTCTAAACCTTAAACCCTAAACCTTAAACCTTAAACTTCACCTCTTAATTCTAAACCCTAATGTCTAGATTAATTAATCTTAGATGTATAAATGTATATTTATTTCTTTTGATAAAACATTTAATTAAATCTATTTTGGGCATTTTTTATTTTTAAAATCTATATTTGTGATAAAATCATTTTTTAGGTCTATCTTAAAGAATTTCTCTATTAAAAAAGCTCGATCGAAAGTTTCATATGCTAGCAAGATTTGTGTGAGGATAATTTGGCAATGCATCGTGTGTATGGTTCATGTGGGAAACCATTATAACATTTGTAACCGTAAAGGTAACGGTAATCATGAGTAGTTGGACATCCTTCATTATATGGCTCATTCTTTTTTAATGTTATGGCTTATAATCGCATGCTTCTTGTATTTGCTCTGACCTGGTTTTTTTGTTGCTACACATTTATACAAATATACAAAACTAAGGCATATTAATAGAGCCATGATTATCTTTCTTTTTCGCATTATAAAGTACAAATATTAATACTCCAAATGAAAACTTTCCTCTATATATATTTATTTATTCTGAAAGGTGTTTTTGCTTTTCCTTTGCATCTTTTGCTTTTGGTGAAATGTTCAAATAAGCTTTTGTGGTTGTACCCAAACTTGTCCGAAGTATCCACTTGCCATAAGATCTGCGGGACCTGATAAATATTACAAAGTGACACTTTTGCAAACTTTGAGGGAATCTAAATCATACACCTCCTAATCATATATATGTTGAAGACTTGCACCTACTCTCTTTGTGTCACCTTGTCGATCTATATTCAAATTTGTGATGCTGGTAGTATAAGGTTATGAATGGAGACAATACAAAGACGGAGTTCAAAGCGGATTTTAGGAAAAACACATTTATCCATCGAAACGAAATACGCATTTCTTATAAAAACGAAAAATTAAAACCGCAAATGAGCAAAATAACTCATCGAACAATTGGACCGCGCTTCGTTATTGTCCATCAGTTGTTACCTAGCGTTTTTGAAAATGACGCACTTGTTTAAGACTTTTTTAAAATTAATTAATTTCATTAAAATATGTTTATACCTATTGTATTTAAAGATATTTCAACACATTTATTTCTTCATGAAACAGAAATAGATTATTTTAATTTGTGTTAATTTTTTTTGCTTAATTTTATATAAATTATAAGAATACGTTAATTTTGAAAAATCAAATATACTTTAATTTAAAATTACTTTAACTAAATGCTTAAGTAATACATACATATTAAATTAAAAATATAATAAATTGATGTCATAAAATGAAAATAAAATAATAGTAATAATAATAATTTAATTATTATGTTATCAAATATTAATTTTTATTATGACATCATTACTAACAAATAAACTCAAATTTTAACTGTATTAGTATATTTATTTTACACTATTTTTATCATTATTTTTCTATGAAGAGCCGCACTGCTTTTCAAACAAAACCGTACTACTTTTACTATCAAATCCGTAATTATTATACAAATTGCATGAACCGCCGTTTGACTGTACCACACTTAAATACCACACCGCTTATATGATCAAAATCGTGGTTACCATCCAGACCCTAAATATCCCATGCACGGTGCATAATTACAAAAGGTGTATAACAAAGAGGCTTTTGACCGTACTGCACTTCTGAGATTTTTTATTATTTTTGTTTCTATAAGCATAGTCTGTTGCATATATCTTAGTCTATAGTAGACTTACTCAAACCCGTACCTAAACAACTTTCAAGGATAATTTTTGTGCCTCCTCAATCACAAGTTGTTTGTGTGTAAATTCAAATAATAAGTAAAAAAAGTTTCAAATATATATGTAGCAAGAAGTACAAAAAAAAAACAAAAGAGGAATCGTCAATAATAATATTACCTATTATGTATCATACTGTATTCTAAAATCATATAGGTAGAATTTCCGCAAGATTTTGAGGTAGAGTTGATGGTTTCTTCTTGATCATATTAATGTTTAATCTAGACCACTGGATTCTTATAATTAATTGTATAAACAATAGTAGTTGTGGGTTCTACGTGGTTAAGTTAGTTATTTTTATAAGTTAAAATATGAAAATAAAAGAGCTAAAATATAAGAAAAGCGTCTAGAAGAAGGGAGAAAAGTCAGCAGTCCAATTTATTCGGCTCAAGTTTTGGTCATCTTCTCCTATCTTGTAATCATAATGATTCCATTAAGCTTAATCATTCACTTTAATTAATCTTTAAGAATATATTGTGTATACTTCACATCCCACCTTCTCCCACTTTCCTATCCTCCTTTCGATTGGCGGGGATGGCAAAATAAAAAAGAGAGCCTTCTAACAACTATTTTTCTGTTTATTCAATCTCCATTTGAAGTTCTATGTGTTATTGTCTAATCTAAAGTTCAACTTTTGTATCTTCTTTTGATGCATGTCATATGCTTACATTGATATAATAGATGTCTATACGTTTGTATATCATTACCGAATGTGTCTTGTGCAAATAGCAGATGTGTAGAGATTAGGACGAGTTGGAATAAATTCATACAGATGTTCCATCTTTCAAAAGATATATGCATGTGTATATATGGACAAAAGGTATCAGATAAAACATTTGATTGGTGACTGAAGTTTAAGTTGTACGGTAAAGAGTTTGCTGGCTTGTAACATTAGTAGAACTTGCGTGCCATAAAAGATTTGAAGATATAATGTACTTGTGACATTTTGAGGGTCCGATTGGAGTTTGCTGTTGAAACTTTAGATTAAGGGTATGACTGGTTTTCCCGCTACCACCCGCAAACGCAGCTTTTGCGGTTGGTAGCGGTTGCTGGCGTTTTGCAACAATCGCTCAAACCGCTCTAAACCGCTCCAAATCGCTCCAAATCGCTCTGAACCTCATAAATTCAAAAGCTGGTTCCAGCTAGCGTTTGCGGTTGCGGGCGTTTGCGGGAGGATAAAAAAAATTATTTTTTTTCCAAAACAATATAAATACAAAAATAAAAAATTCAATAAAAAAATTAAACTGAAATTATAAAAATGCTAAAATATATCAATTAAATTTTAATTAATATTATAAAACTTTAAAATAAAAATATTTTCTATATTTTAAAAAAATTTAAACTATAACTTTCTAAATATAAATTTTATATTTATTATAATATTATTATTTTTGATATTTTTATAATTGTATAAAATGTAAATATTGTTAATTTATTATTTAACTGCTGCTGCATTTGGTAGTTAACCAGTCATAAGTATCCCGCAAACTCACAAATTTCTAACCGCATAACCAGTCGTACAAATCTCTTAAAACCGCTAGAAACCGCAACCACCCGCATCCGCAAACTCCCGCAACCGCAACCGCAACCGCTGCGGTTAAATCAGTCAGACCCTAAATCTACTCTTCAAAGTCAAGTTATTACCAATCAAACTTTAGAGCTTCTATAATCTTTAAAGCTTCTTTAAAATTCGCAAAACCACAATAACTGAATACTCTTCCCATAGTTTGTTATGTAAATGATTTTCAAAAAACAACAATTTATGGCTTTAAGTTTTACGTAAAGAGACAATCTTTTTTTTTTTGACGTCAGCGACAATCAGGTTGATTGTTTGAGACTTTGAAGACTTTTGCTGTTAATATTTTTAGGTTTAGTTTGACTGTTAAAATTTTTAATGTTAAAATGTTTGATATGGGTTAGAAATTTTTCAAATAAATGAAATTGTGGTTTTAAAAAAATAAACAACATAAAAAAAATAAAATTAGTTATTTTGGCTGCGAATAATTTTAAAGAAAGCTTTTAAAACTTTAAAGAGTTTAAAGTCTGCCTAAAATAAATTGATATTAAAAACTTTAGAATTACGCGAAAGTTTCAACAGTCATCAACGTTTGATAATCGGAACCTGAGTTTTTAAAAGCTTAAAGTTTGTAAAGCAAATTTATTTGTAAAGCCACAGTCATCACAATTGCAAACGATTGAAGCCTGAATAGTATAGTCTTATATATATGTTATATACATTACATAATAATTCAAAGCATTCAATAATATTAATAAGGAAAAATAGAAAAAGAGTACTGATATCTCAAATTTTAAAATTAGCAGCAGAGATATATTTTTCATCCTTTTTGTGAATTTTAGATTGTCAAATTTGTACCGGTTGCTTATGCTATTTATATGTTTTATTGGTGATGTCTTACCAGTTATCACGGTGATAAAGTGGTCTAAGATTGAAGGCTTGGACCTTATACGAAAGTGGTAACCTTTACTTTAAGATAACTAATATTCAAACACAAACTAATACAAATTGCAAGTCTCTTTAAAGAGATTCAAGTGAAAGGTTCTTAAGACAACGAAGCAGAAGATATATTATGCGATTGCGAATAGTCATGACAATGATTTGAGGGAAAAAAACACAGTTTCCTTTTTTTTGGACTCATTGGCATATATGTACCTTTTGACATTTAATGGTGAAATTCTACCTGAATCCTATGACGTTTATATTCTCACCTGGTAGAAAGAGACATGCAACTACACTTATATCCTCTCCAAGCATGTAGAGTATAGTTGAGAATCATTTCTTGTTGGTCGAGAACTTTTTAAAAGCAGGACAAGAGACTAAAGAGATTTAACACAAGAATCATTAACTTATACTGAACAAATCAATGAAGTTATTATTATCATGATAACAAAAGCATTTGCTAAATATATGCCTTGGGTTTTCGTCGATTGACTTAACCAAACAAATCAGAAATGTCCTTCTCCTGTTAGGTGAAATCCTATTCTGATATTACACTATCTTTTCTCCCTACATATTATGTCTTTAACAATGTAATCTTCTTACCTCTAGATCTTATTTCATGAATCACTGCTGCTGTAATAATCTGTTTTTCGGTCGTAATTGTTTGTTGCTGCATTGTTAGCAGGTAACATCATCACCTTCAGAGCTCTCACTCGTTTCTGCGACAACTTCTTCTTCCTCATGCTTCATTTGCTATTCCAATATAATCCTCACTTGTTTCTCTGACCGTAATCCACAAACTGACCATCACCATCATCCTCTGATTCAACTCCGACTGCACTGTTGTCACTTTCATCATCCACTTGCATGGGCGTCATCACTCTGTTAGGTGTTTCACTGGCCCACTCCTCGTCCATCTCTCTAAGGAGTTTCACTTGCCCAATCTTCATCAATGTCTCTATGGAATCTCGAATTGTATAAAACTCAATAATAAGAATAACTCTTTTATTAATCTCTTAAGGAAAACTCACTCAAAAACCTTAAGCTCTCACACAATCACAAAACTCATAACTTATGCAACACACTTGCATCTCCTTATATATAACTCAAAATTTCCTAAACTCATTAGGTTTAAAATATTCGAATATTTCCTAATCCTTTAAATCATAACTCGATATATTAGATCATTAACTTATTTCTCAAGTTTCATTTTCTTTCAAACTTAATCCAACATTCTCCCCCATAAGCTTGAAATCACACTTTGAGAAATCTTGAACTCCAATAAGATTTTTTATCTCCTTGAATTTGAACCTTCCAAACATTTTTGTTGAATCCATGAACTCAGCCTCACAAGAATACAACACCACTGTTTCTTGCTTTTGTAAATACCATGTTGTTATCTTTTTTCTCTTCTTCTTACCATATTCTTCATCATCCGAGTGCACACTCCTAACCTCTTCAGTATATAACTTTCTCACAGCTATAGGCCCATTCAGAAAAACCTTGAGATCACTAGCAACACTGATCGCATCTTTATTACCAAACCCATCTCTGGAATCTAACGAGCTAAATGAAGCGATGTCTCCCTTTGTAACCTTACAGCTCAAAACAGAAACAGAGTCCACAATTTTGTGATCCCTTGTGTCCACCAAAAGATCCCAGTAGATTATTGTGGATAAAGAGAAAAGAAGTTTGTGAATCGATGACAAACACATAGACGAAGACGAACCCTTTTCCAAGATGTCTAAGATCCAAAAATAACCCATTAGTGAGACATGCCTTGGAGAAAGAACAATTACCCAACTGAAACCTCGTCCTTTATGATTTATCAAATGGAAAAGGTCCACCAATAGAAATTCGTGACAGCAGACAGCCGCAACATAAACAACAAAGCAGAATTCTTATTGGAGTTCAAGAATTCTGCTTCTTACCTCGTACGTTTGCTCTTCTTCAACTTCTTTGCTTCTAGGCCTAACAATGTCAGACGTTCTCCTGACTAAGCAGTAACTATCCTCATCATTCCTCTCTGATATTTTTCTAACCGTCATCTTTCCTCTTCCAGGGTCTTGCTGGTTCAACTCAATTCCCGCAACATTGCTCATACCAGCGACGAATCTGTTGGGACCCCCTTGCACTTTCTTCCTCTTCACCTTTCTGTTTGAACCAAATCCAAAGCTTACTCGTCGTTTAATACTTCTTTTACCCGAGTTTGAAACAAACTCGTACTGGTCTTCTTGTTTGGGCCATTTGCCTTTGAAAAGAGAGTTTCCAGGGAAAAGGCTCTGCATAAAGCGAGTAACATATAAGTAACTTCCAAATGAGTAACAAAAACAATTTTTACAAGTCGTCATAAAATCAAAACTTACAATCTGCTAGCTAGTTCTCATCTTCTGGGATTAGCTCAGGTTTCTCTGGCTTGGCTTCACATAAATAGTGGATGCATCAAGCTCTGAAAGTCTCAAAGCAACCGCTGATACTGTCCTTGGTATCCATGGAAGAACGTCCACTGATCCTGAATCATCAGCATCAGCACCTCCTTAGCTGATACAAAACTGGCTAACAAAGATTCCTTTTTTTTATTGCACTCTCTAAGGAAGTCAATATCTGTCAAAAACAGAAAGGAAGATCAAGTTTTAAAACAAGCGACGTCACTTCAAGTTTGATGATGAATCAGTATGTCGATGGCGCATGGAGTGAGAAAGATGTTTTTATTGGGCAGGGATGGTTCTATCGAAAGATAAATTCGAATGATGTAATGATGGGGGCGAGGAATCTCCGACGAAGCCTAACTGTATTCCAAGTCCACTTTCACTCTTCGGTTTGCAGATTTTCTCCCAAGAAATCAGATTCTGTTTTCTATTTCCCTCACAACTACTCCAGATAAAGGACCGAGCAATCTTTTTTTTTTGAATTATACAGAGGTATCCTGGCCCCACAGAAGTGATCCAGACTAGTCACGTGTTGCCACGTGTCGGTCCTCTGTCCCTGGCGATGCCGAAATGTTAATTCCCCAGTGGCCGGGATTCGAACCCAGGTGGTGGTACTCACAGCTGTAAGCCCTTTACCACTAGAGCTAGAAGCCCCGGTTAAACATAAAGCACATGTTATATATAATAACTTTTGCTTAAGCACTTAAGAGTTTTTTTTTTCAACGCTGGATAATTATGCTATTACAAACTATGAGAATATTACAGACGATTCTACAGCCGACAATTCTACATACCTTATGAAGGTTCACGCCTGACTGTATCACATGAGCTGTTTATGGGAGGACCGAGCAATCTTATCTAATTGATCCAAGGTAGATATCAGAAGAGCTATAGTACTCATCGTATGTACTAGAATATAGATGAGAGGACAGACTTAGTAAGTGTTATCCTTCCCGCCAAACTCAAGAATCTCCTCTTCCATCCAGCAAGTTCGGAAGAAACTTTCTCAATTACTTCCTCAAACGTCTCCTTGTTTATCCTTTTTTGCAAGACATGCATACCCAAGTATTTTCCCAACTCTTTAGTTCCTTTGATGCCACTCTCATTGCTTATCGAGTTCGCTAAATCACGATGAACATTCTCAGAAAAGAAGATTAGACATGATTAGAGATTTCTCCAGACTTACTTTTTGCCCAGAAGCTCGACAAAATCTCTCCAGAACTTTGCGAATCACCCGGATCTGCGATATTGAGGCTCCTGCAAACAAGATCAGATCGTCTGCAAAACAAACATGTGATAAGGATGGTCCGCCCCTAGACAGCCTGATTGGTTTCCACTCCTTATTAGCAACAGCGAATTCGATTTGGTGACACAATCTCTCCATACATAACACAAATAAGTACGATGACAGAAAATATCTCCCTGCCGAAGTCCACGCTGAGGCGTAAACGCTTATGTCCTCTCTCCATTCCATAATAAATTCATTCCCAGGTTCATAACACATTGCATAATCCATTTAATCCATATCCTTGGAGAGTGTCTTCTAAAAAGTCCTATCTGATTCGATCATAGGTTTTCTCAAGGTCCAACTTAAGAAGCATCCAGCCTCTGCGTCTTTTCTTCTTTCTCATTGAGTGAAGAGTTTCCTGCTCTGTTCAAAAACACGGCCGCCTAGCCACCTAGGCGTCCGTGTAGACGCTACTCAGACAGCTCCCGCAGTAAAATCTCCCAAGAAATCAGACATATATTACTCGGCCCATTAAACCGATTAATCGGCCAAACCACCAACTAATCGGCCTGTTTAATTAGGCCTAAATTATAAACTATGAAAATATACATTGGGCTTTAGATTGAATTCCGAAGCCCAAATACCTTACTCTTCCTATAGCATGTGAACTCTATATACAGTAAAACCTCTATAAATTAATAATGCGGACTACATCAAAACTATAATTTTTTTTTTTAATTTATAGAGATATTAATTTTATCGATATACTAATTGAACCAAAAACTCCATTTGGGACTACAAAATTATATTATTTTATAAAGATTTTTAGTGTATATATTAATTTAAAAGTGTTATACTGTATTGAGTGAGATTTTGTCTCCTTTTTCTTCTATAACCGATGCGGGACTTTTGTAAATCAATACAAACAAAGCAAAAGTAAATAGATTGCAGTCAAGAAGTATCGAACCCGGGTTACTTGGCGTAAGAACAAGGGACTCAGCCAATGGGAAACAACAAAGTTTTGGTAGAGTTTCGTAGAGGTTAATATATATACACGTATACATATATAAAAAATCAAAAACTAGTCTAGATTAATTTGTTTCTCAATTATATGGTATTAACATATGCTAACAATTAATTTTGTTCAACCAATAAAAATAAATTTCAATGATAACATACAAGAAAACTATTACATTCTAATATATTTATATTTTATATTTAATTTAAATATTATAATAAAATAAGATAATAATTAAATTAGTCTCTGTATACCCTGATTAATCTCCGATTTTTCGGTAACTTCTTAGGCCCGCGATTTCTGCCCGACTAACGCCTAGCGTAGTTCCAAACAGGGGCTTCCTGGACCGCAACAATGTTAACAATACTAAGTCTGCCTAGGATAAAACTGGCTTGCGCTGGACCAATGAGTTTAGGCATAAGGTTATTCAATCTCAACACTATCGCTTTTGTTTGCATAAACTGATGGGGTGGAATTGCATAATTTTTTTCTGGCTTGAGTACTTTTGGTATTAGGACCAGCATTGCATCATTCATACCCGTAGTTAGAACACCCGATTCAAAAAACTCCAACCCGCATCGAGTTACCGATCTCTATTTTTATCTGAATATGAAATGAAGAGTTTTTTTTTTGGTATAGGGACATTTTAAAAATCTAGACTTAAAAATTGGTAAATCAAGTAAATTATGCATGCATATAAATGGGCTGCAATAATCGGGTAAAAAACCTAACCCATCGTTTCTTCTTGTGTGTGGTCGGTCACAACAATAAGGCTAGGTCTGCGCGAGAGAGCCGTAAGTAAGGTGATTCTCACTGCCCTTCTTCCAATGGCGACAAAGAGGAACTTTAAGGCATTCTCGGTTGCTGCCGCCTCCTCACCGATGAATGGTTGCAAAAGCCGGAAGGTGAGAAGTATTGGATTCTTTTTGTTGATTGATTGATGGGTTTCTCTAATAGTTTTGTTTTGTTCAGCTAACGGAGAAGATACTGAAGGAAGCGTATGCGCAGCAAAAGGAAGTCGAGGATGAAGAAAACACCCCCATGAGCGCCTTCTCCTTCAAGCAACCATTGTATGAGTTGGAAGATGTTATTGACGATGATGTTGATGAGATCCAGAGCCAACTTGATTACCATGTGAGATATGTAAGGCTTAGATTGAGATTCTTATTGGTGGCACTGGTCTAAAGTTGTTGCATTTGTTTCCGATTAAATTGTTCAAGGAGGATATGGCCTGTAGCGAGAAAGAAGAAAAGTTATTACTAGATGCCTTCTTTCACAAGGATGGGGCTTCAATAGCAAAACGTGTCTCTGATGCTATTACTTCTTCGCTTGAAGAAAAACATATTGCTGCTACAGGTTTTTGCTTGTTAACTATACTAAAGTCTTTGCTTTTTTTTTTTTAACTGGCTAATTCTCATTCTCTGGCTGGATGAATATCTTGTTTGTAGGCGCAGCTTTTGATTCAATAACTGACTACTATCGAAAGTAAAGCCTCTCTTTTTACCCTTGTCCTTGAAAAAAAAAAGTCACTTTTTTACAAATTCCACCATCTTACAATTGTCTCTGATAAACTATTGCAGGCTGGGAGAGTTTATGAGTCTATACACAAACGGTAAAATGCCGAAAGCTCTTAACCATCTTACTAGACTGGAAAATTGGGAAAGTTTATTGAAGTTGACTCAACCAGAGAGTTGGTCACCAAATGCAATGTACAAGGCTACAAACATGTTTGCCTCCAGCAGCAAAGCTGAACGCTTCTATGAGCTTTTTCTTCTTCCTAGGGTCAGAGAGGACATCAGAATCCACAAAAAGCTACATTTTTGTCTCTACCAATCTTTGAAAAAGGCACTCTTCAAGCCCAAAGGATTCTACTGTGGGATTTTACTTCCCTTGTGTAAGGTGTGTTTTCTCTTTTCTTTTCTTTTCTTTTGTCCTTCTCCTTTTGTGACTTTTCTCTAAATTAAGTTGCCTATTTTTGTTAAGTCTGGAACATGCACCATCCCCGAAGCTGTTATTATTGGGAGTATAATACACAAGTTTTCTATTCCTGAAAAATTTTCAAGGTAACAAGGATTTACCTTTTATATTTTCCAAATTATTGAGCACATAAAACCAAAATAATTCATGCACATGAACTGCAGTGCTGCCTTGGTATGTTTGGCGGAGATGGAGTTTCTTGGCACAAGAAGGTAAAATGCAGCCTATACCTTAGACCTACAAATGTAGGTACTCATATCTTGTGCCCTTCTTCGGTTACATTGTGTTTTTGTTTTTGTGTGTGTAGTTACTTCATGAAAGCTATCCTGGAGAAGAAATATGCGCTGGCTCATCTGGCCATTGATGCGGTCGCTGCTCACTTCTTGAGATTTTGTAAGGAGACAAAAGTTATGCCGGTCATTTGGCACCAAACTCTTCTCGCCTTTGTGCAACGGTAAGGAATAAAGGAGAAGAAGAAGAGTTGTTCATTTCAGGCACAGTAAGTCTGCTTTTGTCAAGTGTTAATCTCTTTTTTTGCAGGTACAAGCACGAACTAAGAAAGGAAGATAAAAAGAGTCTCACAAGTCTACTTGAGAAGCAAAATCACGAGCTAGTATGACCACTTTCCCTTGTCTAATCAAAATACGTTACTCTCTTTTTTATTTTTATTTAAACCGTGTTTACCATTAATGCAGATTACTCCTGAAATTGTGAGAGAGCTTGTTAGTAGCAGAAACCGTGGAGAGATGGTGGATAATTCACATTCAGCTTCAACGATCAACAACAAGCCGATCAAAGAAGACTGGTTTGACATGCCACAAGTTCCAATGGAAGAAGACTAACGATTATCTATATTTATATCCGGTCTTCCAATTGTCGGTCGTTGTGTATCAATCTTGAGTGAGCCTCTTTTGTTTGTGTTAAATTCCTATTTATGCTAAGATATTGTAATCAATCTATGTTTCGAAGATTTGTATCCTTTTTCTTTCCAAAGATTTTTTTTTTGTTTTTCAATAACCATGCAATTTTATAGGGGAACTTGGATTTGTATATATTGAACAAAGAAACTATAATTAACTATCTAACTGAAAATAAAATGCTAATCCATTATTTCAACTCTACATCTTATTTATTTATTCTTCTTAAAATCTTATTTGGATAATATTCATAAAAAAATATAATAAATCAAATTTTTATTTCAACAAAAAGTATCATTTCTTGATTTGATTTTTTTTAAAAAGAATTACACTCTAAATTTTTTTTATATATATATAGAAATATACAATCATCTTATTCTATATGTTTATCATTTTCTTAGAAATCACAAATTTTGAAAAGTCATGATTTTTCAGTTTTAAATCAACATGGATTAACTATAAATATCTTCTACACATAACTTTCATTTATTAGTCTATATTAGGGCTGGGCAAATAAACCGAACCCAGAAATCCGAGCCGAATCTGATCCGATAAAAATGAATCCGAACCGATCCGAACCCGACGTAAATACCGAATGGGTCTTGTTTTGTGGTATTTCGGGTTATGGGTATTATCCGAACCGAACCCGAATCTAAATGGATATCCGATAGAACCCGAAACATTCAAAACCTCGAAAAGATCTTGTACCAAACATGATCTCAATTCCTAATATGTATCCAAAATACACTAAGAAATATTGAACATCTAAAATACTTATCTATTACATGAAGGTTGGTGGTTCTATTACATGAAGATTGATGGTTAAAGATGGCCGTTGAATCTTGAAGTATTTAGATTTTGATTTTGTTTTCGTTAAACAATGTTTCTCATTTCATGAGAACTAGGTTTTCGTTTTATGCTTTTATTTATTTGGTTTTCATTTTATCAGTAAATATGTTTACTTTTCGTTTGATTTTGAATGATCACGGTTGATGTTTCTTATTTTTGAATCGATTTTACTTAAGTTTTGGTTACAAAATAGGTACAAATCAGGTATTTTAAAACTGAAGAACCGATTTTACTCATATTTTCGTTATAAAATAGGTAAAAATCAGGTACTTTTGAACCGAAAAACCGATTGGGACCCGAACCCGAAAGTATATTGGGTTGTACCGGTTCTTTGAAGATTTACTAACCCCGACCCGAACCCGATAGAACCCGAACCGGTCCCGAACCGAACTTTCATAATCCGAATATGGCTGATTTTGATAAACCCGAAAAACTGAAACCCGATTGGATAAAACCGAAATCCGATTGGGACCCCGAATGCCCAGGCCTTGTCTATATAGTTTCATTTTAATTTAAACTATCAACATATGACATAACATATTTTACAGTATACTATTTTTTTTTGAATGAATGTAAAATTTATTCAAACACAAACTTTTGTACATCAAGTGCCTCAGTTTTGATATTTACATAGAGAATATCAAACTTCTATAATAAACTTCTACTCTTCAATCTTCTGCTCTTCAAATTCTTGTCTCAAACCATTTGATCATACTCTCCTCAAGGTATTGTTTACCTTTGCCTTTTACCAAAAGCAACTTCAAGCGGATCATCTTATCTACAAGTTTTGACAGCACTTCCACAGCCATAGGAGATTCCCCATGTCTTCTAACATTTCACTCTCTCCATATACAATGAGCTAGAGTTTGAAAGGCATAGCGAATGAGGAAGCCTTCTGTATTCATATTCCTTGTATGCGATAGCACATTAAGAATCTCAGACCATTCATAGGTGAATCTTTCTCTCATAATTCCACCCACCATATCTTTCCAAATCCTTCTTTAATATCGACAACTAAAAAAAAATGCTGACAAGTTTCTTGCATTTCTTGGCATAGTACACAATCTCCATTCACTGTCTATTCCATTGCTGAATTCTGTCAGTAGTTTGCAGTCTATTCTTGATTGCAACCCATACAAGAAAGGAGTATTTAGGCGTGGAGTGTGGAAACCAAATACCTTTGCTCCAATCACATCGAGGTTGAGCTTGGCGCAAGCACAACCATGTTGTCTTCTTGGAGAAACTTTTAGAGTATTTATCATCAGAATTCCTCCATAAAGAAATATCATCATCTTGATTCACTCTTCTTTTAATAACTTCAATCTCGTCCTCAATATCATTCAACTCTTGCACTCTATGCCTCCTTCTTCGATGATGATTCAACACATCAAAAACAAAGTCATTTTCTCGAATGCCTAGATCAATACTCCCTCCATCTCGCAAAATATTTTCCAGACAACCCAACCGAGACCAAGAGTCATACCAAAATGACGTATGTCTTCCATTGTGCACCTCCATTTTAAGGAACAACATCGCTAGCTCTCTCAACTTCAATAGTTTCTTCCACATCCAGGAGCCCGAAACTGTGCTACTTTTAATAGGCCAGAACGAACCCTTGTGAATGAGATAGCATTGGATCCATTTTACCCAGAGAGAAACTCTATTTGAAATTATTCTCCAGATCAACTTCAAACATAATATTGTGTTAATTTCCTTTAAAGGTCTGAGTCCTAGGCCCCTTTCCTCTTTAGGAAGACATACATCTTTCCAGCTCACCTTCGCTTTACTGGTCTTCAATTCCGGACCAGACCATAGAAAAGCGGAGCAGAGGCTTTCAATTTCTTTCAAACAACTACTCGAAAGACGAAAAGTAGAGAGCCAAAAGTTTGCTAAGCTTGTTATAACAGAACTGATGAGTTGTAGTCTTCCCCCATGAGATAAATAACGACCAGTCCACAGTTTCATTTTACTTCTAAGCTTCTCCACCAGTGGCATATAGTCATTCACTGTCATTCTTCTAGTTAGGAAGGGGAGCCCCAAGTATCGCACAGGCAGCTGACCAGTAGCAAATGGGAATCGAGACAATATATCCTCTTCTTGCTCTTCTGATATCCTAACTGTGTAAAGAGTTGATTTTTCTAGACTGATTTTGAGACCTGACATACCTGCAAAGTCTTCAAATATTTTCATAATCCCCTCAATAGATCTTTTCTTCCCATCAGTAAAGACCAACAAATCATCTGTGAAACATAAATGAGTCAGCAATATGTTTTTACATCTCGGGTGGTATCCAATTTGTTTCTTCTCAGTTGCTCTATCAATCACACGCGAGAGAACGATCATACAGATGACGAATAGGTAAGGTGATAACGCATAGCCTTGCCTTAAACCCCTTTTGCTTGAAAGAAACCTGCAAGCTCCCCATTCACTTGCACTGAGAAGGACGGAGTACACACGCATAACTCAATCCATCTGACAAACTGATCCGGAATATGCAGGGCTTTCAATGTGGTGAGAAAAAATGACCAGTTCACTGAATCAAAAGCTTTTGCAATGTTTATTTTCATGGCGCGTCGAGAGGAAACATCTTCCTTGTGATAATCCTTTACAAATTCAGTAGCCAGCAAAAGATTCTCAACCAACAACCTATCTTTAACGAAAGCAGACTGATTGTAAGTGATGCAATGCGGAAGAGTACCTTTTAGCCTGTTTGCTACTATCTTTGAAATCACCTTGTCTAGTACATTACAGCAAGAGATTGGCCGGTAATCTTTCATCTTTTCTGCAATAGCCTTCTTTGGAATTAGCGTTAGAATAGTTGTATTCAATCCCTTAGGCAGGAAGCTTTTACTGAAGAAAGAATGAACAGCCGTGGTGAAGTCTTTGCCAATGATACTCCAAGCGGCTTTAAAGAACTCAGTAGTGTACCCGTCTGGTCCTGGGGCTTTGTTACTTGGCATTCTGAACAGAACAACTCAAATCTTTTCATCCGTAACGGGCTTAATCAACTGAGAACACTCATCTTCAGAACATCATACATTGAGAATCTCCTTCATCTCATCAACTTCAATACTATGAATATTGTCTGGTTCATACGAAAGGAATTCATTGAAGAAACCCTCTGCCTCCCTTTTAATTTATTCCTGAGATTTGACAATCGCACCAAACCGACAATTTATTTCTCGAATTGTATTTCTCATCTCCCTTATTCTGGCAGCACTGTGGAAAACTTTGTTCTTCCTATCACCCAGCTCAATCCAATGCATCTTCGACCTTTGCTTGAGAATCTTCTCCTCTATACCAGAGATCCTATTCCATCTTTCTGAAGCAGTAAGCTCTTCTCTTATATTATCATGAGTTGAATTATTTAGCAGTCTCTCTTGCTTCTCACAAAGATCTTGGTGCGCTTCCTTAGCTCTCATAGATAATTTACCCAACTTTTCCTTGCTCAGATTTCTTATCAGAGGCTTTAAAGCCTTTAGATATTTTGAAAATCTAAACAAGGCTGAAGTTGACTGAAATAGAGTTGAATTTTCCTTCCAGTAGTCTTCAATCATCTTGAGTAACCCAAGCATTTCTGCCACCACAATGGTAAATTTGAATGGTCTTCTTTTCTCCACTGCCTCTATGTGCAGGTGAAACCTTCCCCTGAGATGATCAAAGCATCTCCCGGCCTCAAAAACTCCATACGACTGAGCCATTTTGTTTATCCAAGTGTCATTCACCAAAAATATGTCTAGCTTCTTACAAATTATCCGCTCTTCTCTTTGATTGCACCAGGTATATCTCGGACCTTGTGAACCCAAATCAGTGAAATTACAGTATTGAACCACCTCTTCAAACTCCCTCATTCCCACACTCACAAGACCAGAATTCTGATAACTCGAGTGCTCCTCTCCCTCCAAAATTTCGTTAAAGTCTCCCATAATTATCCACTCCTTACTCCTAAACAAAGGAGAATCCTGATGCGCTTTTATATCATTCCATAACTCTCTTCTGTTTTCCACCGTATTTTCTGCATAGATAAGAGAACATATGAATTCCTCTTCCTCTTCCAGCAAAACAGACACAGTAATGATTTGCTCCCTCTTAAAGATCGGTGTGACCCGAACATTTGAACTCCACATAACCCAAATTCTCCCTTTTCTACTGTATTCAATATTCATAGTTGCTTATGAATGACCAGCCATTAAACATTGATGACACAATCTGTTGCGCCTTCTTCTCTTTCACACGAGTCTCCAAAATCCCTCCAAATTGTAAGTTTTTTTATTGAATCCAATTTCTCACTACATCCTGCTTCGTTCTTCTGTTAAACCCTCTCACATTCCAGAAAAATCCTGTCATTGCGAAGAGTTTTTTTATTGAATCCAATTTTTCACTACATCTTGTCAAATTTTTATTTCAACTAAAAAGTATCATCTCTTGATTTGATTTTTTTAAAAAGAATTACACTCTAAATTTGTTTTATATATATATATATATATAGAAATATACAGTCATCTTCTTCTATATGTTTATCATTTTCTTAGAAATCACAAGTTTTGAAAAGTCATGATTTTTGAGTTTTAAATCAACATGGATTAACTATAAATATCTTCTACACATAACTTTCATTTATTAGTCTATATAGTTTCGTTTTAATTAAAACTATCAACATATGACATAACATATTTTACAGTATACTATTTTTTTTTTGAATGAATGTAAAATTTATTCAAACACAAACTTTTGTTCATTATTTCTATCCTCTTTCTGATTTTCTTTCTTATGATATAAACTCTCTTCTTCTTATTTTTCATTCATCAAGTCTTCAGTTTCTATGCTTACTGCTCCTTCCACTTTCTATGAGGCGAAGAAGTCCAAAATCTGGTGTAAAGTTGTGGACGACGAGTTTGAATCTTTAGAGAAACTTGATACTTGGTCAGTTTGTTCTTTACTTGAGGGAAAGAAGACTATTGGATATCGTTGGCTTTTCAAGCTCAAACTGAATGCGTATGGAACAGTTGAGCGTCCTAAAGTTCGTTTGGTGGCCAAGGGTTACACACAACGAGAAGGTGTAGATTTCGTTGACACGTTCTCCCCAGTTGCTAAGATGGTAACGGTCAAGATGTTATTTGCCATGGCTGCTAAGAAGAAGTGGTTTCTTCATCAGTTAGACATCTCTAATGCCTTTCTGAATGGAGATTTATCAGAAGAGGTTTATATGGATATTCCTCAAGGTTATGCCGAAAGAAAGGGAAACAATCTGCCACAGAATGCAGCATTGAGGCTCAAGAAGTCTATTTACGGTCTTGAACAGGCATCCAGACAGTGGTTTCTAAAATTTTCAACAACCCTTCTGAATATGGGTTTTGAAAAGATCAATGGTGACCACACTCTGTTTTGGTCTCATTCTGGTGAGAAGTTTCTTCTGGTTCTTGTCTATGTAGACGATATTCTCATTGCTAGTAACTTCGAAGCTTCTATCTCTACCATGATTGCTCAACTTTCTGCTTGTTTCAAGATCCGTGATATAGGAATTCCAAAGTATTTCTTGGGCATTGAAATTGCTCGTTATGCTTCTGGAATCTCTTTATATCAGCACAAGTATATTCTTGATTTGCTGACTGATGCTAGCAGGGGCAGACCCAGCAAATGTTATAACATGTGGCACTCTATATTAGATCACAAAGTTCTTAGCCAAATGTGCATGGGGCATAAGAGATTTAAGTTACTTGAGTTCCTCAAATCTTCAAAGAAACTAATGAATTTTTTTTTCTTGTATGTGGCACATGCCCCACCTACCTCTCACCTAGGTCCGCCCCTGGATGCTAGTCTTCTTGATTGTCGTCCTTCTCCGATTCCAATGGATCCCAGCATCAAACTTTCTTCTAAAGATGGTGAGCTCATTCCTAATGCTGAAGGTTATCGATGCTTAATCAGGAAGTTGTTATATCTTACTATCACACATCCGGACATATGCTTTGCGGTTCATAAGCTATGTCAATTTTCTTCAGCTCCTCGTCTTCCTCATCTTAAGGCGGCTCACAAGATTCTTCATTACCTCAAAGGAACAATTGGTCAAGCTCTTTTATATCATGTTGATGATGATTTTCAGGTTACGGCATTCTGTGATTCAGATTGGTCACACTGTCCTGATTCTAGAAGATCTATCTCAGGATTCTGCATATTCATTGGCAACTCTTTGGTTTCTTGGAAATCAAAGAAGCAAGACGTTGTTTCTCATTCATCAGCCGAGGCTGAATACAGATTGATGGCTTACACTACTAAGGAAGTCATCTGGTTATCTCGGATGGTTAATGACTTGGAGGTCTCTGCTCCTACGGTACCAGTACTTTACTGTGACAGTACTGCAGCTCTACACATAGCCAAGAATCCCGTTTTTCAGGAGCGGACCAAACACATAGAGCGATATTGTCATTCAGTTCGAGAACGGTTGGCGACTGGTCAGATCAAAACGCTTCATGTGAGATCGGAGAACCAACTAGCCGATCCGTTCACTAAGCCACTCTACCCTACTCTGTTTCATAAACTCATGTCCAAGATAGGTTTTCATCAGCTTCTAACACCATCTTGAGGGGGACTATTAGTGTATATAACACACAATTGTAAATGAATAGTTAGAGTAGAGGTTAAAGTAGTTAATTATACACATGTATATATAGTGAACATTGTACACATTTAATTTTTAATGAAGATATTTCATATTATGCTGATGCTAATATACTCTTAAGAATATAATTACACATACATAGATTTTCTAGAGAGTGGAACAAAATGTGTACATAACTAATTACTTTGTATATATCTACTACAAAACACGAATGAATACATTATTCATATGACGTATGTATGCATTCCTTAGACTACCTTATTTATGGAACACACCCGTAAGTAGCAAAGTTGAAGATCATCCATCATAACTTCCAGGTTTATTTTAGCTTCTTATGTCTCTGTTGCGAACCTAGACTTCCATGAGGCACTGGTCCAGGATAAGGAAAACCTCCTCCATAAACCGGGCTAGGGTTCCAAAACCCGTAATCTCCGTACAACTTTGGTAGAAATCTATTGGATTTCACCTTATAGGAAGAATTGATATCTTGAGAAGAAGATTTGGAAGTAGAAAAAGAGGATTTTGCCATTACGGTCGAGATGATGATGATGATAACGAGGGTAGTTATGAGAAACTTAGACATGCTAGAAACATGAGGAACTATAATCAAGATTCTTAGGATGTGCATGATGTTCCTACCTTTTGAGATATTTAAAACCTGATTAGATAGAGGATTACAGCCCGTGCGTTGTTTTAATATTTCTTTATTTTGTATAAATAATGAATTGAACTTGTTTTACATAAGGTATAATGTAATTAAAAGAGAGCGTCTGAGGATTCAATAGCTGTTTTTGGCTATCACGTCATACGAATGAAAAAGATCATGAGGTTTGCATGTACTTTTGCTGTTTATATTTTATTTCGTACTTTATACTATTGGAAACGAAATCACGTTGGTTACAAACTTGCAATTAAACTCCTGTATGATTTTTTTGTACGTAAGACATAGCACAAGCCCAGGAGTTGCTAAAGCCCACATTTTCTTCTGACTTAGGGATTTGATTTTTTTTCACATTTTTCTTAATTTTTCTTTTGGTATAGCTGAATTATTACTCAGTCACGACTCATGAGTTGCGATTTGCGAAGGACCCATACCAACGCTGAAACCTGAATCCTCAAAGCTCACTGCACCAGCAAGGAATGGAACTCGAGAATGTAGCATAGCAAGGTACGACCACTAGCAAGTAGTGCTATTTGTTTTCACGTTGTTTAACTTTAAACTAACAGCAGTGTCATTTCAGTAACCAGCAAAGTAGTTTACACTTTTGTAGTTTGTTGAATAGTTTACACCTCATGCAATCTGTTGACGGTTGCATATAGCTTACACCTTCTACAATTTCTTTGAAGCTAAAACTTAACGTAATATTATCGCACTTGCTTACACATTTTGTAGGATGTTGCATATCTTACACCAGCTAGCACAATATTGTATTAGCCTAATTCTTTAAAAAATATTGTATTAGCTAATCTCTTTTACAAAACGTTGTATAGTTTACACCTTTGTTATATGTTGTGAAACTAACATTTTTTCAACAAATATCAGATTTAAAGCATATCAATATTTATTAGTTTATTTTAAAATACAATATTTTAAAGATGTTTTATTTGTTTTAATCAAATTTAATTATTTCGAAAATGATAAATGCAACCATAGTGAAAATTTTCTAATCATATATAACTTAGTTGTGGTACAGAATTAATAACTTTTCTTGTTAGTTTCTTGATAAATAACAAATATTTGTTTAAAAACAATCAATAACGAGTTGGTAATTTTGAAATCTCCTTCCCCAGTAACTAATGCATGAATCTCATGATAGAAATGTAAAGTTAGATATTGTGTTTTTAGTTTGTAAACACTGTTGTACAGATCTTAGTAAAATCAGTTTGATTATTAACTATTAATAAAGAGATTTGAACTACATTCACTAACTAATTTTAGGCAACATTACTTATATATATTAAGGGGTGTCCTATGATTCATTCAAGTGAACATGTGGCTGTCCTTAATCTAAAACAAACAAACACGAATTAGACATATTTTATTAGTACCAGAAAACCTAATATTTTTTTAACATATGATTTCATTGATTTTAGATTGCCATATGATACGCGACGAATAATAGACTTGGTCAACGGGGGACATGCTTTGCTACAAAATGTCTCCAGTGTCCCCCATCTTGACCATCATGAAAATCTAAAGTCTTCTTTGTTATTTTTCTCGGCACGTTCCAATAATTATTTGACCTTTATAATTAAAATTTCTTAAGATACTTTTATCACAGTTGTGATGTGAGTTTCATTCATGCATCAACCCACTGTTTTTGTTTTACTCGTATAATTATATTCCAGTGCTCAATTCCTCCGTCACACATGTAAACACATCCAAAAACCATCATTAGAAGTTCTGACTTTTGATCCCAAACAATTTCTGACTAAAAAACATGTAACGCGTAAGACGAAAGTACATGTCCGTTTCGAAATAGTTCGTGACCCAAATGAATAAAAACAAATCCTGATAATGATGCATCACCGCGTATAAGGTGGGTCTGGAATGAATGACTGACTTGAAAACCTTAATATAATATATCTAGGGTTTCAAAATCTATAAAACTTGTTTTGTGAAAAATGATTTGTTTGCACAGGTTCTCAAACACAAATAGTTGTAAATTAATATTACTTTTATGTATTAAATAAATACATATATATATATGACATGCATGTATAAAATCATTCAACATATAGAGAGAGTGACTTGCATGCATGGTGCCAGTGGCGAACCTAGTTGTGTAAGGAGGAGGCAGCTGCACCCACAAAAATCTAGAAATAAATATATTTGCATAAGAATTAACAAGCTTTCTATAGCATAGTTGGTTTCAGTCATTAGTTTGTCCCCCTAGACCATGGTTCAAATCTCCTCCTATGCTATTTACTTATTTTTTATTTATTTTATTCCCCCACAAAAAAAAAATCTTAGATTCGCTATTTGATTGAATTTTAGACGCTTAATAGTGAAAGATTGTTTTTTTGCAAAAATATAGTTGAGGATTTGCCAGTAAAGATTTGAGAGTTCCCTCGAACCATAGAGTTAGATGGTAGCTTGAAGGTAAATTTAAGAACTTTAAGAAGATACTAAATGAATAATTTTCCCCTAGACATTGGTTCAAATCCCCTCCTATGTTATTTACTTATCTTTTATTTATTTTATGCCCCCACAAAAAAAATCCTAAATTCGCCACTTGATGGTGCTCAATTGAATTTTAGACGCTTAATAGTGGAGGATTGTTTTTGTGAGAAAATATAGTTGAGGATTTGCCAGTAAAAATTTGAGAGTTTCCCTCGAACCATAGAGTTAGATGGTAGCTTGAAGGTAAATCTAAGAACTTTAAGAAGATACTAAACGAATAATTTTCTTACAATGTTCATTGTGTTGTAGAAACACTTCAAATCGCAAGTAAATATTGATTAGTAAAAAAATTATTCGTTTATTTTTCTGTTTTGTATTGGTCTTGATTTATTTAATGATCAAACTAAGATGCGATAACCTATTGATGATTTTAATTCGTGTGAGTAAATATGATTCTAGATGAAACAATCTATAAGTATAAAAATAAAAAAATAATTTTTCAAAATAAATTATCAGAATAAATTTTTATCTCTATCTGTTTTGACTAAGATACCAAAACAATATTATGGTTTCTTTTTCTTAATTTACCTTTATGTTTACGAAGTGTTTTAATTTTTTGTGCCATTATTTAATAAACTTGTATATAGATCCTAAAAATAAGCAATGACAGAACATTGTAAATAAATTGAAAACTAATGGCAGAATCCCTATTATAATTATGCTTTAATAGTATAGATTTTGACGTTCTAGATTTTATTTATATTCTTTAAAGTAATTTGATTTAAAACTATTCAAATATTTTATAAAATCTGAAATAAGTATAACTATTTTTGTGGGTCTAGATACTATATAAAAATCATTTAATATAAAATTAATAGAATTAATATATTATTTTTTGTATTTTCATAAATAAAAATTTGCATTCTGTTAAAATTAATAAATATTAGATTCTTATTCTTAAATTTGTTTATTTTTAAGAACATATAATTATATGTATGAGATTATGTTGGGTTTAATTTGACATCAGATAACTTTATACAAAAAAATGTTAGTCAACAAATTAACATCAAATAAGTTTTATAATTAAAAGTTTATCAAATAACTATATATCACAGATTTAATCAAGCAAATTACAGATATTTTATTAAAAATTGTAATGAAACGGGCTAAAATAATTAAAAACAAAATTATATAATATTTTAGATACTTTTCTTATGTAATATAAATATAAAATAATATAATTATATAGTTTTAAAAGACACTAAAATAAAAAAAGTTAAAACATTACTCATAAATAATGTTATAATCTATTGATATTGTAATTAGATTTTGTAAAAAAAAAAATCTGCGCTTTATAGTTTGGTTAATATCATTAAAGAAAAAACCACAAAAAAGGCAAGAAAAAAAAGTCTTGAAGAGAGAAAAATGCTTCTTCACTCACTTTCCCCGTTCGTGTCGTGGAGACAAAAACAAAGATGCCACGTAACTCAATCCATAATTACGATACTACCACTCAGCCGCCCCTCAGTCAAAACCGCGGTTCCTTTTTTTTTGTCTATAAATACAAATCTCTCTCTCTCTCTCTTTTTATTCTCAAACCACCACAAAAACACACCAAACTCTTGATTCTCTCCTCTCTCTCTCTCTATATGGCGCCGACAGTTAAAACGGCGGTAGTAAACACCAACGGCGGCGACGGCGGAATCAAAGAAACCCGTTATAGAGGAGTGAGAAAGAGGCCATGGGGACGTTACGCCGCCGAGATCAGAGATCCGTACAAGAAGACACGTGTCTGGCTCGGAACCTTCGACACTCCAGAAGCAGCCGCTCGTGCCTACGACAGAGCTGCTCTTCGTTTCCGCGGCGCTAAAGCCAAAACCAATTTCCCTTATACCTACATGGTCGACAACAACGAGAGCCCGACGCAAAGCAGCACCGTCGAATCATCGTCGATTCCGGATCTCAATCTCGGATCCGTCGGTTCGAAATTCCCTTTCCCGAAGGTTCAGGTCAAGCCTGGGATGATCTTGTTCGATGAAGAGTCGACGAGGAGTGAATCGGACTCGTCGTCTGTGGTGATGGATCGTAGTCCGGAGAGACGGTCACGTGTGTTGTTGGATTTGGATCTTAATCTCCCGCCAAAGCCTGAAGACTAATCTTTAGACGAGTTATAAATGGTCTGAATCGAGAGTAACTATAGATGAAGCTTGTCTCGTTTATTATTAAGTTGGTGCCAATTTTTTTTTTTTTCAATTTTTGGGTCAGCAGGAAACTAAAAATAATGTTAGTGTTGAGAATGTTTTGTTCTCATCTGCCGTTGTTTATCGATTACTTGTAACGTTTTTGTTTAATTTTCTGATCAGCAAAACTTAGTAAATCTGTTTTGGCATCAATCTTTTTGACGAACACATTAAAAAAATAAAAATTGTCGGCAAAGAACAAATATAAGTCGTTTCTCTTTTATCTGTATACAATTATTTGAGGAAAGGTTAGAAAAGCCAAAAGGAAAATACAATGGGACTATTGGTCAAAGACAGAATTTTGCTGCCTCAAATAAAGGCGCATAGTAAATTAGTAGTTTATTTGTTTTTTGTTGTTATGGAATTGTGTCACAAATAGCATAAGATCTAGAAGCCTTATCATGTTAACGTTTTTGTATAAATGTAAATACTATTCCAAAAAAGAAAGAACAAGACTTTAGTTACAAGCGTTTGAGAAGTATAAAGTTATATATTCCGAAAAGATAAAATAAAATCCTGATGAAACTATGAGCGGAAACCAGTGAGACACCGTTTATGGGAATAAACGTGCAAGGAGAGTGTCACGGAGAGTTCTATCCAGCCTCCTAAACATAGGAAGAGTGGTGTCCGAGATGCTGTTGCGCAGCATGTTGTTCTTTTCTTTCCAAATGATAAAATATCTCCACCTGAACCGTGAGTCTCTTTAGGATCGAAGACAATCCTGGCAAGTCTGAGAAAGCCTTCAGCAGAGGAGAGCTTGCCAATCAGAAAGCATGAGAAACGGCTGGCCCAGAAGAGTCAAAACGATGTCCCACAGCTGAGATGAGACATCACAATGAAGAAACAAATGGTCTTTAGTTTATGCATTAGTACCGCATAAACAGTAAGCTGTTACAATTCATGTTATCTTTGTATGTAATAGAAGTTTATCTTTGTATTAGATAAAATATCAAATCAGTTAATAAAATAATATAAAAGTGTATAAAACATCTTGTATTAGAAAAATACTTTCGATTGCTAAATTTTTTTGAACATATTTATATATGTGTGTGTGTGCGTGTGTGTGTGCTTAAAAGGTTCTTGTGATATATTATGCTAAAACATTAAGCTGTTAGACTATGATAAGGATTTATTTTTCTAACGAGAAAAATAAGTAAAACAAAGAAGATATGTTTGACCAAAAAAAAACATAGGAGATATTATTCCAAACTGCTACCTAAAGTGAAGATAAACACAAACTGAACTTGGACCTCATTTGATTAAAAGCCCATGGCCCAAATATATAACCACATTTATTTTGAAATTAAGAGAAGAATTTGTTGGAATTTATTTTGAAATTAATCCAAAATGAAAAAGTAATGTTTGTTGGAATTTGCTCCTCTCCGCCAACCAACAAAATTTCCTATCATGTCAACAATATGTCTGTCCATATTTTTTTCATTTAGCTTACGTGACGATATAGCTAATTCTATTACCGATGCTTCAAAGTTATGGTCGGCCACTGCCGCCACACTTTTGAGTAACTTAAACAGAACTAAATTGTTACTATTAAATAGACTTTTTGTCAAATAACTAAATAAATCTTAGGTTTATTGAAAAAACTAGAGATAGCTAGCGGATAGACAACAACGAACTCCATATTATATGTAAGAGGTCAAAACGACAAGAGACTCACAAAGGACCACGCTAAACGTTTAGTTTAGCCTATAATAAACTAAGTAAATGTCAAAGAAAACAAAAAAAAAAGACCCCAAAGTCAGGCGACGGCGAGTGGGGTCTCCACAAGAGCCAAAAGGGGAATTACGTTAATTCAGAATCAAATGCAGCGGTCGTCATTGAGACCATGTTCAAATTCAAATTGAACAACCGGTTTCTTAGGCCTAAAATATATTCATATAGTATGTAATTGTAATTGTTGCCCGAAAAAAAGTATGTGATTGTAACTATAATTGACCAAAAAAAAAACCTAGTATGTAATAATATATAGGGTCTCATGTACTTACATGAATTAAGTATAACATTGAATTTCAAAACAAATTTTGCTATTTTATAAGAGCCTCTCCAATTCTTCCCTATATTTATTTTATTTTATTTTAAAATAAAAATTTCATTGTAGAGATGATTTACTCCAATATATGTTTCTATAATAATTTTTTTATAGAAAAATGTTATTTTTATTTTTAAATATAAAAATATAAATAACACCGTTTTATAGAAAAATATTATAAATATATACATCAAAACAAGAACCATATCTGTAATAAAAAAATTTAAAAGATATAAAAATAGGTTGGAGATAGTTTAAAGAGAACTGATATATAAATACACTCTATATCATTCATAATTTCACTTTACTTAATTAATGGGTATTCAATAACAAATGGCTCATCTAAACATAATTTGGTTTCAACAAAAACCTCAGTAAAATTTTAGTTTTACATTCGTCTAACACATTTAGTGGTTCTAGGACGAATTGACAAAAAATGTCAAAAAAAAAGAAAGAAAAAAATTCATATCTCGTATAACTATACGAATTCGCTTACAAATCATATTCAAAAACAATGAACATAAGGATAAAAGTAGCAGTTATTTTCTAGAAAATATATTTTTAATAAAAATATATATTTATTTTGTAAAAACATAGGAAACTATTTACATACTCGAACTGATAAGATAATACAAGTGTTAATGGCAGTCCAATTGTCCAAATTCACACGCTTGCTCAGTTTTTACTCTTTTGTCTGCTTCTCTCTTTCTCAGTCTTTTGTCGTTGTAAGAGAGGCGCGTGAGTCAAACAGAACGCAAAGCAGAGTAAAGAGAGCTAGTACACAAGTCAGTCCGTACTTCATGACACGATACAATTTAAAAAAAACCCCGAAACTGACATAAGCGACTGTCATTGGACTCGCAACAATCCACATCAAAATAACTTTGTTTAGATCCAGTTTTCTAATCAAACAATTATAACAATGTACACAAGGCTACTTAACAATTAATACTGAGTGTTAATTAAGAAGTTTATTTTTTGTTTCCGCAACATGGATGATGGATCATAACCATCAGTCTCCGTCTCTTACATAACTAAAAAGAGAAAAGGACACTGAAAAGAAAACTGATCATATTACTCTAAAAAGATTTTTAGCTAAAAAGAAACTAAAGTTAAAACAATAATAGTTCCACCGAAAGTGTTCATCAAGACGGCGCCGTTCTCCATTTTCATAGTGTGTTTTACAGCCAAAGCGGCGGCAGCTCGTTGAGATCAATGGCTAAGCCACGTCTCGTCGTTGCGGAGGCAGTACTCATCGGAAACTCAACTACTCGAGGCGAAGACGACGTGGCAGCGGCAGGCGAGGCGGCTATGTGAAGCGGTGTTTCTCTAGAGAGGAAATCTGAGGTCGTGTCGTTGAGCACTCCGGTTCGGAGAAAGACTCTATGGTGATGGTGGTGGTGATTGTCAGAAACCGGAGGAGGAGCCGAGAACCAGAGTTGTTGGTGTTGGTTATCTGCGGCGGGGACGGAGGGAGCGGAAGGGATGTGGTTAAGGTCAAGAGAGAGAGGAGAGGGGAAGTTAGTCTTAGCTTTGATGCCACGGAGGAAACGGGCGGCGCCATCGTAAGCGAGAGCTGCTTCTTCGGGAGTGTCGAAAGTGCCTAACCAAACCCTAGTTTTCTTCCAAGGATCTCTAATCTCTGCCGCGTAGCGACCCCATGGTCTCTTCCTTACTCCTCTGTAATGAACCTCCCTCCCGCAAGTCGACGACGTCATTGTTCTAATCTAGAGAGAGAGAGAGAGAGAGAGTTTTGCTTTGTCGACTTGTTTGACCCAAGTGAGAGAGAGAGAGAGTTTTAAAGAATAAAAAGAGGTTCGTGGACCTAAACTTGAGACACCCGTCATCATCGGCTTCTTTGACGATTATAAAATTTTAACATTTTTGTAATAAGCAAGCAATATACATTTATTTTAAAAAATATATAAAAATTTATACATTTGTGTTTCCAAAGTAAATAAAATAAGTAAAAAACTGAATATGTGATGTCTAGGATCTAGGTTGCTCGGGTGTTTTGAAGAATCAAACACCGTTCGATCTTTTGCTAGCTTGGCGATGTGACTTTTGTATGCTGAAATATGTTTACACGTTGGTGTTCTTACACCATAATATACTGTTTTAATAATTGAATGTATTAGAGAAATATACATATAACCAGAGCCGTGCTTACAGCTTAATGAAAAAGGCATTTGCCTAGGGCCCCCAAATTTTGTAAAATTTTAAGGGCCCCTAATTACAAAAAAAAAAGAATTACATAATAGTTAATGTATTCTTTTAGTTAGATTTTTATTTTTATTTGATTCTAAATTCGATTTATGTTTAAAAAAAAAAAACTAATTTATGATCAATTTTACTATATTTTATGTAAAACTATAAAGATTCTACTTCTAATTAACTGTAAATATTTGATCCATATTTTTCATTTTTGTATATGTTATGAGTTAGATTTATTTTATATATTTATAGAATTTGATTAACAAATTATAATATTTTGAATATATAGTTTATTGTATTTAATTTAAACGCCAAGATTTAGCTTTTTAACAGCGACCAACATTTTAATTCAAAATTTGTATTTTTGTTTTTATATTACTAATTCCTACTTTTGATCATTATTTTATTTTTAGTTTATAAAAGTCTAGTGCAGAAAATTTAGAAAATGTTTAGGTAATAAATCAAAACTTTTTAGTGTTATGTTTATATGTTTTTTTCAAAAAAATATTTTATATAATTTGAATTTAAATAGAACTTTTTTCAAAAAACGATATCAAATAATTTTTTTTTTAATTCGCCTTGGGTCCTCAAAAACCTTCGCACGGCACTGCATATAACTACTATACAATGAGATGTCTATGGAAAGTAACGGCAGATCGACTGTACTCATCGCTTTTATCTACTATTTATAAGTTGTGTTAAACGTAATTGTTTGAAGAGTTTGAAATTTGAAACAAATTGTAGTTCTTATCTTAAACCGATCGCATTCAAGATTTGACATAACTTGTCCAAATGCAAAAATGTTCTTACCAATCAGCCATGTTTTAGGATTATCTTACTTGATTCTATTGATAAGTTATGTTCAACGTAATTGTTTGAAAAATGTCTTTGATCTATTTTAAACTGATCATGTATTCAACATTTGACAGGTGAACTTGTCCAAATGCGAAAAATGGTCTTACCAATCAGCCATGTCAGAATGATCTTACTTTCCTTTATTGATAAATTAACTAAACTTTTAAAGCAAATGAAATCTGATAATGGTTCATTTGAAACTGTAAATTATACAATCTTTTTTTTGATGGGTAGGTAGATTGATTGATGAGTTCATTATCTATATTATTAAAAGAAAAAGATTCTTAAAAAAATTACTTATGAAATGTTGTTGCACCTATTCATTAACTATTCATTATATTTTGGTCTTATCTTTATTTTCTCTAACAATCAAAACAATAAATACATGATATACTATATACTTTTTGGAAATGTCACTGGTTTGTTTCCAATATTATATTTTCTGCCATTATCATTTATTTATTCATCTAAAAATTATTAATTGTATTTTTGGTATAGAAATATCAGTGAATTATATGTATCTATACTATATTAAAAGGGTTATATGAGGAGTAGAGAGTGTGTCCACGTCAGATTAAAAAATCAGCCAATTAGAGAACTTTCTGTAGCCATGTCATCATCTCCTTAAACCTACGCGACTCTGTCTTTTGAGCTTCATCTCATCTGAAAATAGAAGCAATTATTGTCTTCTCCGATCTATTACAATAAGATATACTCTTCTCCCTTCTCAGAAACGGAAGCGACCTCTCCCCTAGATCTAGAAATCATCATATATTATTTGGATCATGTATTTGCCCTTCAAATCAGTTATTCTTCTGAGTATCATTCTCTTTTTCTCTGTAATCTCCTTCGATAAGTAGTCGGGAAGAGGGATATGATTTCTGGATTGAATTCAGTGATTACTTTGAGTGTCTCCACCAAGGAGGTATCCTACTACTTCTTTATTCTCCTCTTTCCTGGTCTTCTTTTAATTGAAGATTGATTTCGTGGTGATTGTTAGGTTATGGTGCAAGCCACTGTTTCTGATTTAAGAAAACGCTAGACGAGACTGATGAATCATGTCTAGATCACGGTAACTCAAAATTCTGTGTTGGATGTGGCAAGGTTTGTGTCTTGACAATTCAAAATTCTCACTTTAATAGAAAACGTGGAGGAGTCGGAGAGGTCAAAGTTCACATTGTTATGTGGCTCAGATCTCTTCTCTTCCTGATCCTATACACACGAAAGATGTGATTGTTGAGACTGAGACCGAGCTATAGAAAATTTGAGGTTAGGTCTTTCGAGAAATGTGTTACACTGTCCCATATCCCATTGTCTCACTTGAAGGCAGTCCGGTGCAGGTAGGTGGTACAGATGCGACTCCTCCGTTTTTGGAGTCTAGGAATGTCAATAAAATAAAGAGGCCAGTTTATGGGGGTTGATATGCTGCTGCTTTATTCCAAGGTAATCTGACCACCGCTTTAAAAATCGAATGTTTCATAATTTCATTACCTATTTTGGACTCCTTTGTATAAAAAGAGGTCACTCTAACTTGAACTAGATAGGGACGACACATGTTCTATGCGGCGGAGCAGTTAGTGCTCGACATCTGCAACCCCGAACTCAGGGAGAATGCTCTTCACGAGTTTTCTAAGGTCGTTCATTATCTCTCTCTATGCAGTTAATTAAACTTCTCTTGCTTAGTGTTGCCTATGAATTCTGATTGTCTTGGTTTTTGTATTGACAATCAATTTTTTTTACTAGGTTTTGGTTTGTTTTGCTCTGTTTTTCTCGGTAAATCTATTGTTAATCTAGGACAAGCTTTCAGATTTGTAGGATGATATAGTTGAAACTCTAGACAATTAAAAAGTTAAATGGTTTTGATGTTCTGTAATAATATAACATGTGGTCGTGTGTTTTTAATTTACTATCATATTTTTGAGAAGAGAGATCTTTCATGATTTGACTCTCCTGTTGTGGCCCTCTGTTGGTACCATTCCTGCTCTTCCACATGTACTCTTCGTCCATTAAAGCTGAGTGGAACCTTCGCATGGTTGATGTTAGGAGTTTTCAAGGCTCCTAAGACAAATGCTGTAGTATAAATGATTGTCGAACCAGTTCTGAGAGATATCAAAGCACCGAGAATGCAAGTAATCACTTAATCTAAGTGCAACCAATGATTTAGATGGGTTTTTAAACTATGACTAATTAAAAGAAATAACTAAATGATACTTTCTTAACTATTGGAAAAGAGAACTCATGGATATAGGGATTAGACCTCGGGTGATCAAGTTTCGAACTAAAGATGGCAAACGATCAATCAATCTATTAACTTTAAGCTTGGACACGATCCTAAACAAACTCTATGTCTAGATGAATGCTCATTTACTTAACACAATTCAAACATCAAATGTCTTTGGTTGAATAATATGAAAGCAATCGTAACTAGCAAGTCCAATGGCTATCTTAGCACCTCTAACAACAAATGTCTTTGGCAAAGTATGCTAAAAGCTAAGAAGAGTTGTCTCGGGCATTTCCTCGAACACCTTTCGGGGGGGAAATGCCTAAGGTTCAACTACTGAGTGGCCAACTCAGAAGATGCATTATGCTCACTCAACTAGCAAGGAAATATGAATGACCTACACTAAAACATCCTAGTTCTAACCTAATCACCCTCAATCTCCCTAACCCATGAATTCAAAAGGTGATTACTCACTAATCTCCATGATTCCTCTTAAACCCATGTTGGATTTCAGATTAATCATGTAGAGAAACACAGGAAATAGATAAGAACACAGAATTCTCAATAATAAACTGATCAATTCATTCAAAGAGATGACTTTCCAAAGGTTTTTGGTGGTTTTTTCTAAGAACAAAGATGATCCCCCTCTTGGTGGCTCCTAGAGTATTAAAACATAGGTTTAGAAAATAAAAACGTGCATAATGAAATGACCAAAAGGCCCTTGAGAAATCACAAATTCGAGTAGAAATAAAACGCGCAGCGACCTCAGCCCGTCGCTCCGACAAGTCGCTCCAGGCTTCGGGAGCGACCTCGCTGTGTCGCTGCGAGAGGTCGCTCCGGGCTCGTTCTCGCGTCTCCGGGTGATGAAACCGCGAGCGACTTCTCCCTGTCGCTCCCATAACGTCGCTCCCAGCTGGAGCGACCTCGCTGTGTCGCTCCGAGAGGTCGCTCCGGGCTCGTTCTCGCGTCTCCGAGTGATGAAACCGCGAGCGACTTCTCCCTGTCGCTCCGGTTAGGTCGCTCCAGTAGGGTCATCAGAGCGACCTCGCTGTGTCGCTCCGGACTGGTCGCTCCCATGCCTTGCTCGCCCAATGACCACTCTAAACACTCCTTTTTGAGCTCCAAATGCCTCCAAGTGTCTCCAAGAACTCCATGTGGTACTCCAATACCTGATAAGGACTCATGTATGCAAAATGCAACCTAAACATGGCTAAATCCTAATCTATATGATCAAAATACACATGGATGAATGGATAAAACAATAGAAATATGCAAGATATCAATGGTGAAATAAAGTCGAACTATCACAATTACACTTCAGCGGTTGGGAGTGGGAAGAAGGCGATGCAAGAAGTTATCTTGAACTGGTATAATCAAATCTCAAAAATTCATAACATATACCATCCCAAGAACTGGGATTTACATCAATCTCAAAAGTTCTTAGCATCTTTTTGAACTTTCTGAGAAGAATAATTTAACTTGGACAAGGCATTGATGATTGCACATCAATGGAGGAAAGCTCAAGAATTACTGGTCAGTCACTTTTCACTTCAATATCTTAAACAGAGGAGGAATATATGCGAATGAAAACCTAAGCTCTCAGTACTCATCCGCTGTATCATCCTCTCTTGATGTTGCTAACACCAGCCTTCTTACTTCCGTTAATCGTGAGATAACTAATTCCTTTAAATTTGCAGATTTGGATCAAATATTATTCGTTGTTTTGCTGAAAATTTACCCCTTTTCTCTCAGATTCGCTGAACCCAGTAATGATGCATGTTCTAAGATCAACTCCATGATTATCCCCTGCTGTGAAGACTTGATAGAGCCCAAGAGTGATCACAGTCACAATATTGTAGAGATCACAAACAACACAGGGAAATATCTTCTTGATGAAAACTTAGTAAGTTTCATGATTCAATCTGCACTAAACAAACCCAGAAAAATGCAACGTACCAGACATTATAGCTGGTTTTACATGACGATAGGAATGTTGACTTTGGTGCAAACAGGTGGATAAACCTTCGTGTTCAACGCCCAGGAAAAGACCAAACGACATACCAAGCATTGAGTCCATTGAGGTACTTAGAATTCCAGTATCTGAGACTTACTGAGAGCGTTTCAAGATGGGAAACTGTTGATGCAGGCCAATGGTGATGCAAAGGAGCAGCAACACCTTATACGTGCTTTCTCTGTCTATGCAGCAGCTGTGTCGGACTCAAGATCTCCTCTCTCTGCTGTTAACTGATACCCAAAGAGGATTAGTCATAAATAAGCCAAGAAAAGAAGGTTATTAACTTATTATTGTGTCACACTCTACAGAAAGAGTATTGTTGCATACATGTCAACTTATTTTCTTCATGGAACTGGTTTGAGGATTTTTACAAAAAACTTTTCTTAGTATTCTTTATTTGTTTAGTTAAGATTTGTATTGTTTATTAGTTGGAACAAAATAATTTTTTTTATCTTCTGAATCAGTATATTATGAGTCCTGTTAGTTTTAATTACAAGCAATTCTATTAGGTTTACGGTGTTGGATACGTCATGAGCTTGAGATTAGCGATTTCTAATGGTATAGTTCCAGTTAAAAATTGTTGCTGAGTTCAAGGTAATTTAAACGGGGCAAGATGGATTCTGAATCTGGTAATGGACCAGTATATTGGTTTCCTCTAACCGAAATCGTTTTTATGTTGGTAAGTATGCCTGTGTTGGCCGGACAAGGACCATGGAGACGGATACCACTGAGGCTAAAGGACTGCAGATTTGGCTATGGCGAAATAAATGGTTGGAAAGGTCCGGTCATGTTTTTAAGATTGATAAAGGTGAGCATTTCTAAATACTGGACTTTTGCCAGCGACAGGGAGATAATGCCAGTAAGAACAAATATGGGATTAACCGAATCTATGTGGACAGTGTGTTCGACAACTCTGTGATCACCCTTATAGCAACAAAAACGTCCCACAAGCAATAATCAGTACCTTTCTTTCAGTTACTTAAAACTACTAAAGAGTCTTGGGTTATACTATATTGGAAAGCGAAAAGACCGCCTCATCATCGGGATGCGACGCAGCAGCTCCCTTGGATTTAGATATGGACAAAAGATAGTGGCGCTAAGATGACGAGATGGAAAGAACAAGAGTTCATGGTGTTGTTGTTTTAAATATAACTAATGATGTGAACAAATATTTGACATGCGTAAAAGGAAAATACGAAGAGAGAGATGCAACAAGGTTTAATCAGAAGTTTAATATCCAATGAAATTCATTAAAATAAAACGAAGATAAAAAATTCTATTGTTGATGTCCATCAAAATTGTGTTATTGTTTTCATCAAAATTGTGGGTTCCATCTGTAAACAAAATGTTAGTATCTATGTTAGTACTTATTATCTATGTAAATACATACAACACACATGAACAATCGTTAGAAGAAGAAGCAACCAAGTTTCATGAAGCAATCTATACTATAAAAATAATTTGTTTATTGTTCTGTAAAACTATCCACGTAGGCATGGAAATTCAGAAAAAGATTGACCCAGTTAAACGTCATGAGCAGCTCAATCCATTCTTCTTCATTTTTTCTTATCTACTTTAAAAATCATTTTTTCCTGTTAATAGATAGTATAACAGGGGTGGTCCTGAGCATAGAGAAGTAAAACATAGGACTAGGATTCCCAATTTTTTAGAAAAGAAATTACACAAAGTCTCCAAAATCATAAAAAAAAATTGTTAAAACTTCAGTAAAATATTTATGGCCCCCATCATTTCAGGAACGCCCTTGACTACCATTAGAACATACTCCGAAATCTGATACTTTTAAATATTAGTTATTTTACCTTATATTTTTTCAACTATATCAAATTGAAATAGAAATCGAATAGAAAAATTTTGTGTTCTCTAACAAAAACATTGTTAATGGTTTTTTCAACTCAAACCAACAAAACTTAATTAAACCTACAATATATTTTTTGAATAAAAACAGATTACGTTTATTATTTTCAGTATAAAGTAAAATTTCAAATATTTTATAAAATTAAAATATATTCTAATATAAAATAGTTTTAGTGTAAATTCATCCGCCCGTAGGGCGGACAGACCCCTAGTATTATTAATAACACATAAATGTGCAATATTCGGAGCATATTATTCAATTTATGTTCCTTCTATATGCAACATAATTTATTGACCGGTTGAGCATATACTCATATTTTTAATCACTTTTCGATCATGTTACTAAACTGTAAAATATTAGAATTTACATTTTATACAATCATAAAATTCTTAGCCTTCTTATGTGTATTTATACTAAATTTTATACAATTATAATTTTTTAGGTTTTATCAGATTATTAATTAATCAATTTTAATTAAACCCAAATTTGTAAAAACATATCAGTTGATAGAACTTCTGATAGAATGCTACATGAAGAACATATGCCAATCCGGATTATATATGGCTATGGGGTTTATCAGAACGACCACGGGTCCGGATCAGATAAAAACACTGTTTATATCTTAATTCGACTATAAACCACATATGTACCCCCACTAAAAGGGGTTAAACTATTTGTAAAAATAGAATACTTCTTCGTACTATTTCAATTTAAATTCACTGTTAGTCTGTAGCATTCGGTTTCGGTTTGAGTATTTTGGTATTTTGGTTCACGAAATTTAGGAACAGTTGTTTACAAAGTTTGCTTTGGTTTTAGTTGAGTTGTTTTGTTTTTCTTTTATTTGGCTCATTAGCAAAGTTGAGAATCGCCAAATATGCAAAAACAAATTGGGTCCAATTCAGTTATTGTTCGATTCTGGTATTTCAGATAGTTACAAATTTATAGATAAAAATATTAGATAATTTGATTGTTCGGATAAAAATATGAGATCATTCGAATAATTTTAATAATATAAATACAAAAAATTTGGGTAATTCGGTTTATATATAGTATTTTAAAAATATTTGGTTATTTATAAATTAAATATAATTAATATTAGTAAATATATAGTTTATATTTTAAAATTTCAGTTACTCATTTGGTTCTCCGTTAATTATAAAATTCAGTTTATTTTTAGTTTCAGGATTTTCAGTTTGGTACAATTTAGTTCGTGGTTCCGAATAAATGTGATCAAATCTATACGAAATATATTATATAAAAATTCATTTAAAATATTTTTTATTTAAAAAAAAACTCGCACTTTCCAATCGCAAGTCAAAATCTAGTGGCACATTATACTACATACATTATACCGAAAAAGTACACCATTCTTAAGTTTTCTAACATTACATAAATTTCTGTGAACTTTTTCTTATCACTAAAAAATTCTGTAAACTCAATGTATAGTGGCATCTCCAATGATTTACATCATTTTGTAAGCTCAAAATGATTTCTTATTTTACTTAAGTGGTTTTCTTCATTTTTCTCCTCAAAATAGAATAATCTATATATATTATATTATTAATATTTATTATTAGTTCTAATAATGTTTGGTATTTTTAAAATATACAAATTTTATCCAAAAATAATTTTATTTTAACTATATCTATATTATATATATATATATATAGTTTCTAAAAGAATATAAATGACATACATTGTTATAATTGTATTATAAAAGGGTTATTGAAAATTTTAAAGTATAAAATACAAATAATAAATCTTTATAGATATAAAAATTATATAAAAGTTTAAAGATCGATTTATAAATGAGAAAAAAGTCTAACACAAAAATGAGATTGTAAATAGTGTTCCTTTGAATTTGAGGGAAGACTATTCACAAACTTATTTTTTCTTTCGAAATAATGTATTAATAAAAGATGGTATCGCTTATTTTTGATGTTTTTCTTCAAAATGAAGTACAATTGGTGATGGTCTAAATGTAATGGAGTCAGAATGTATCTTTTATTTTCTTTTTTCATCTGAAATTCTATTGATTTTAATATAAGCAGTGAACCTTATAAAACACAGTCTCAACCCTACACTAAAAAGCTACACATTCGATTAAAGGATACACAAGCCGCAGAGTATCCTACACATTTGAAGTGTCTCCAAGTTCAACCCCAAAAATCCCCAAAAAGAAAACACATGTCAGAGGCCTCGGCTTTCATTGACAAAATATTCAAATAACCAGTCTGGATGACTGGAGGCCACATACGATTGCATTAAGCCATACTTTGTCACACTTTGTGCAATGATAGACGCTCCTCTATTTGCTTCTCTAGTCACCACCCGAAGCTGCTTATCACTGATCCCACTCAGCTTCAACTCAATCTCCCCCGCCTGATACAAGAACGCAGGCCACACAGTCTGAGTACCGCTCCGATCAGTTCTCCCATTTCCCCTTCAAAAATCACATTGTTAATTCGCTGGCTCTGCATGCTCTCAATACCCCAAAGAAGAACTGAAAATTTTGCTTTACCAGATTCTGAATGTTTGCAAAAACTCTTTGTGAGTGGCACAAAATCACTCCTATTTCGTTTCTCAAAACCCAAACAGCCCCTACTAGTGACCTTTGTTTACATTATCGCATCCCAATATTGCAGGTAACCCATTTGGCCGGAGGCAGGGTCCATTTGCACCCTTTTACAACATATATATTTTCTTCTATCCTCACAGCCTCTTCCTCAAATCTTTGTGCCTGAAACCATTTCTCTGAGTCCTACTCCGCTTTACTAACAATGTCCAAAGCTGAGAAAGCCCCATTGTCAAAAAGAAAATAGTTCTTATTTTTTCCACAATTGCCACAAAACCCAAGGCCAAACTCTCCTTGCTTCGATCCCTATCGATGTTCTGGTCAGTGACAGAAGAAAAATTAAATTCTCAAAGATAGAATGGAGATGGAAACCTCGTTGAGGATGAGGGATGGTGGAAAGAGCCCATGCTTGACGTGCAACAGTGCTAGAGAATATAATATGGTTGATAGATTCACCCTCCTCGCCACATGCTTGACATCTATTATCAACCTTCATCCCTCGACGTTCCAGAGATAAGCCGGTTGGAAAAGCATCACTTAAGACTTTCCAGAGAAAGCATTTAAGCTTGGAAGAAATAATAACCTTCCAAACTTGATTTATAAGCTCATTTATATATGGTAGCATCTCTGCTTTCCTTCTCACATCAGTGATTTTTTGAGACGTCGCTAACAAATACGAAAAACTTTACCGAGAAAGCTCCACTCCTGTTGACTTTCCACGACCAAAAATCATCTCTTTGAGCAACATGTTGGTTTGCCATCATCCATTTAACATCTCCTGGAACAAACATTTCCTCAAGTGCTTGTCTGTTCTATCTTCTTGAATCTTGGTCGATGAGTGAGGAAGCCAAAATATTGACATCATATGAGTAATTCTTTATCCACAGTGCTCTCATTCCCTCAACATCATCGTCAACCCATTTGTCAATTCATACTCTTGTCTTTCTACCATTCCTCATCTGATGCTTGAGACCCTTGAGTAAAAGCCCCCTTCCAAAAAGGATGCTTTGCCATTCATAAGATGATCTGTCTTCAAGGGTAGCATGAAGGAAATCACACCGCAGAAAGTATATGCTCCGTAAGAAACTTGGCATCAACGAGTTTGGCTTTGTAAGGATAATCCAGGCTTGTTTAGCCAGGATCGCCTAATTAAAACACTTCAAATCCCCAAAACCCAAGCCTTCCAAGTCCTTGGGTAAACGTATTTTATTCCAAGCCACCCAATGAATTTTCGTGTATGACCATCCAAACTCCACCAAAAGTCATCCATGATGTTGGAGAGGTTGGATAAGACTGTCTTTGGAATCCAAAAATACGACATCGCAAACACTGGATTGCTGATGCAGTCGCTTTGAGTAAAACTTTCTTTCTCCTCTGTGATAGCTTTCACAATACCATCCATCTAATCAAGATTTTGATTTCTCTTTTATATATGACAATAGATCAACCTTTGATCCGGAAAAGCACTCAGTTAATCCTAGATACTTACTAGTGCCCCCTGCATTTAAAATCTCCATTATCCTCCTGATTTCTGTTTCAACCTCATCACTGACCCTATCACCAAAAGACATGGAAGATTTTTGGTAATTGATGTCTTGGCCAGTGGCTGCTCAATATCTCTTTAAGATGTCATGAAGGACTTTATTTTGGGACACTTTCACTTAACAAACAAAGAGACTGTCCTCAGCAAAGAGGAGATGATGCAAGCTAGGACCACCTTGTATCGCTCCTTCTTCTTCTGCCTTGTTAAGGAGATGTGTGAGACTTCGGTACACAAGACAGATAAAAAAGAAGACAGAAGATCACCTTGACGAATGCCTTTACCAAGGATATCAAGCCAAAAGGTTGGTCATTAATGAGCACTGCAAATGTTACCGTCATAATACACATCATGATCCAATGAGCCCATTGGTCACTGAAACCCTTACGATCATAAGACTTTTCAAATAGTTCCATTTCACTCTATCATTTCAACATGTCGGTTTTTACGGTCATATAATCCTCCGATGCTATCTGATCAACCTTCAACACATGGACTGCTTCATGTGCGATAATAATATTATCTGAGATGAGCCTTTCAGTCACGAAAGCAGTCTGATTGCTCTATATGAGATCCCTCAGCAAAGGTTTGAGGCATTTTATGAGAATGTTTGAAACCGCTTTATAGAGTACAGAACATAGGCTGATAGCTCTGACGTCTGTCGTTACTTCTAATTTAGGGATCTTTAGAATTAAGCATAGGTATGTGAAATTTCAATCTGTAAGCATAAAAAAAAACCTCTTGAACCTCCTTTACAACATGTTCACCTATTATTCCCTAATCCCTGTTCAAAAATGCGGGCGTTTAGGCGCCCTCCTAATCGCTATATGGACACCAGCTTAAGCGATTTTGATATAATAAGCCAATAAAATAGGAGACCATTTACTCGACCCATTAAGTCGATTAGGCGGCCCAATAAAATATTAAGCGGCCTAATTAACGACTAATCATGCCACCAATTAAACTTCAATTATAAACTAAGAAAGTATTTACTGGGCTTGACAGGAAGCCCGAAGCCCAAATACTCTACTATTCTCCTAGCATGACTATTCTATATATAGAATAAGATTTTGCCTCTCTTTTCTTTTCTAACCGATGTGGGACTTTGTCCATCTAATACAAATAATGCGAAAATATTAAATTACAACTAGAGAGCATCAAATCCGGGCTGATGGACCTAAAACATCACACTTGGCCACTAGGAGACATCAAACTTTATCTACTTTTACACATATGTTAATATATAGACATATACATATGATAAAAATTCAAAAACTAGTCTAGATTAATTTGTGTTTCAATTATATGGCATTCATATATACTGACAATTAATTTTTGTTAAACCCATAAATATAAATTCAATAATAACATACAAAAAACTATTACATTCTAATATATTTATATTTTATATTTAATTTAAATATTAAATAAATAAAATAATAATTAAACTAATTTCCGCGTATATCCCTTTTAATCTCGAGTTTTTTGGTAATTTGCTAGGTCTGGGATTGCCATCCGACTAGCACTTAGCATAGTTACGAACAAGGGTCCCAATACCTCTGGAAGAATAAACCCGAAATCCCGTCAAGACCAGTATTGTTTTGATATTAACAATAATAGTAATGTGGTTTGTAAAAGAATTAATTTTTGTTGTAAAACCAGTGAACTGAAGTATTTTCGAAAGAAGAAAGTAATGGGCCGCCTCTTTGACTGGATCTGTGCATTGGGATGGCTACGTAATCCCTACTGCCTTGGCACTCTTTCTGTTTTGGACTTCGTTTAGAGCATCTTTATCCCATGAGAAAAGGGAGCGCTTAAAGTTTGGGGTCCCACCAAAAACTCAAGCACCGCTGCTTCTGCCTGCTAAATAAGCATCGTGTTTCTTTTGTTACTTGTTCTATTTGTGAGCCTCACGAATACGCGGTGGCCCACAATTGATTCTTTTTTTAGTCAGATAAATAAATTAAAAAAAAAAATTTAAAAATTAAAAATTAAGTATCCCTAATAGAATGCTGGGATAAAGATGGTCTTAGTATGATCTTTATTTACTCTTTTTTAATAAAAAGGATATTTGTAAAGAGTAGAGCTACTGATATTTTTTATTGGCACCCATATTTATGATGTGGTTAAGGATATCATTAAATAAGGTAGCTTGTCACAAACTACATTTTCTATAGAGTAGCTGACTGATTTTGTTTTTCGTTTTGTCCAAAAATATTAGCCATTTGATGTAATGTTACTGCTGGGTCCTGAGTCCTGACCAAAGAGATAAACATATTGATAGGCTTTTTCTTTGAAAATAGATGCACTTATAGCCTTTAGGTAATAAACTTTTCACAATACAAAGAATACTCATATTTATCAAAAAAAAAAAGAAATGCTTAAACAATTCTTATAATTGAGTCTAAAAAGTTTGAAGTAAAAATTAATTAAACTACAAATATGACCTTTTCACTAAAAGAAAACCATTTAAAAGAAAACTGAGACTGGCCAACGCTTTATTCTAGCCAGGAAAAATTGCTATTTAGACTGTTTGGTTAGTTTACCTGTCTTGAAGTTTGATTTATTTCTAAATAGTAAAGAAAATTATAAATATATATTGCAAAAGACGAGGGATATTGTGTAATTTAAAAGTTTGCAAGTGAGGTTTTGTGTTTTATTTTAAATAAAAGAAATACTTCTACGTTTCAATATAGATGATATTTTAGATGATTATTGTTGTTTTACAATAAATAATGTTTTCTCATATTTAGGTAACTTTAACTATACCAAAAAATGTGTAGTTAATTGTATCTTTACTATTTTTGTTTATAATTAAATAATTAGTTTAAATTATATTTTAATGATTTTCTGTTTAGAGAATTAATTTATTAATATGTGTGAAAATGTTTTTTATCTATCTATTATAAAACAGAAGATGTATAAATCAGATAAGAGAATAGCAAGACGTGAAAGGCCCACGCCAACTGATGTTTTCATTTCACGTGACAAGACTTAGGTCTTAAGGTATGAGTGAATATACATGTTAGAGTAAGCATTTATTTCAAATTCAGTTTTTATTCAGGTTTTATTAGAGTTTTTAGACATTTTATTCTAAAAGTGAATAAAACGAGACTAAATTCTTTCTCTATTTTCAAGAAGTGAGAAACTGTACTCTAATTTTTAAAATTTTATTTTTTTCACCTTATTTTTTCACCATTTTACTCTATTGCTAACCAATCGTACTCCTAAACTCTGTCGTCCAAAATAGATGCACTTATAGCCTTTAGTTAATAAACTTTTCACAATACAAAGAATACTCATATTTATCAAAAAAAGAAATGCTTAAACAATTCTTATAATTGAGTCTAAAAAGTTTGAAGTAAAAATTAATTAAACTACAAATATGACCTTTTATCTAAAAGAAAACCATTTAAAAGAAGACTGGCCAACGCTTTATTCTAGCCAGGAGAAATTGCTATTTAGACTGTTTGGTTAGTTTACCTGTCTTGAAGTTTGATTTATTTCTAAATAGTAAAGAAAATTATAAATATATATTGCAAAAGACGAGGGATATTGTGTAATTTAAAATTTTGCAAGTGAGTTTTTATGTTTTATTTTAAATAAAAGAAATACTATTACATTTCAATATAGATGATATTTTAGATGATTATTGTTGTTTCACAATAAATAATATTTTTTTCATATTTACGTAATTTTAGCATTATCAAAAAATATGTAGTCAATTGTATTTTTACTATTTTTGTTTATAATTAAATAAATTAGTTTAAATTATATTTTAATTGTTTTCTGTTTAGAGAAAGTAATTTATTAATATGTGTGAAATTTTTTTTTTATCTATCTATTATAAAACAGAAGATGTATAAATCAGATAAGAGAATAGTAGGACGTGAAAGGCCCATGCCAACTGATGTTTTCATTTCACGTGACAAGACTTAGGCCTTAAGATGTGAGTGAATATACATGTTAGAGTAAGCATTTATTTCAAATTCAGTTTTTATTCAGGTTTTATTAAAGTTTTTAGTCATTTTATTCTAAAAGTGAATGAAACAAGACTAAATTCTTTCTCTATTTTCAAGAAGTGAGAAACTGTACTCTAATTTTTTAAAAATTTATCTTTTTTTACTTTATATTTTCACCATTTCACTCTATTGCTAACCAATCGTACTCCTAAACTCTGTCGTCCAAAAAAAAGACTATGTCGGTCCATATCTGTCATAATTTATACATGTGCGAACTCTTTGATGTCTAAATTTTGACAAACTTGTAGTACTATTATTATTACTTTATTAAATTTACCCTGTAAATAAATAAAAAATACCATAGAGCTAAAATGAGAGAGAGAGAGAGAGAGAGAGAGAGAGAGAGAGAGAGAGAGAGAGAGAGAGAGAGAGAGAGAGAGAGAGAGAGACTATGTAGTAGCTCTGATGCTAACTTGTCTTCCTATGAACCCTCATATGACTTTGATCAAAGTATTCTACATCTGGTACGTTTTCGAATTGGCTATAATTTTCATTCTAAACAAATGTTAAGGGAGAGGTCAAGGAAACCCAGCCTTGTCTCAGAAGGTTACAAGTTTCCCACCTATGTAAGTTTCAGACATATCTGTAACACTTTAAACCACCATACACTACATAACTCTTTAAACCCTTGATGAATCTCCACTTTCTACTCGGTGTCATTCTAACTGAACCCAAAGGAACCATTACAATACAACACATTCTCGATCACGCTACAAGTCTTATCTATATCATCCAATTATCAACTTTGCACCCTACAAATACAAATATTCCCGTTTAGTCAACAACGTCTTTCCTAGCATGCTAAGAGCATAACGCCAAGTGTGGCTATGTCAATATAGGACCAAAGATAGCTCTGCCTTACAGTGCCGGCTTTGTGGGTGTGTCATTGGTACAAATGCATAGGGTCCTCAATTTTCATTATAATTTCTTTATAGTTTTAGGGTCCTAAATTCTAAAATTATCACAAATAAAAGGTCCAAGTTTTTACAAACATAGCAGAAAAAATGTTAGATGGGACAGGGTCCCCCCATTTTTTGAACCGGGCCTGCTGCCTTATATGTAGATCTGTGACTCAGAACCAACAACTCCAGTCTACGATTTTGATACTGGAAAAGATTGACAACATGGTGTGGTTACCAACAGATTGTTTCTTGCTTTCTCCTTAATCTTATAACTCTTAATCAGCAAGGATATTCATGGGTGGCAAACCATAGGTATACATAGATGAGTTGTTTGGTGGTTCTGAGGCAGGATTGCGGCTTGTAGAGCCTTGATGAAGAAAAAGGACGTGATGATGATGATGATAAATGGTTATACTACTGTACATAGCCGAGGAAGTTGCAGCATTAAACACTGGAAAATATGCATTTAGAATGAAGATATATATAACCTTTTTCATTTAAAATTGTTGCAAAGCATTTTTGGTGAAAATGATCTTAATAAGTTGAGATCTAAGTAATGAAGAAAGTTTCATTAGTATTAAAAACTCTAGTCCTTTTTCAGTTATCATTATAATGTAAAATTCTTCCCTGCTTGGTTGCTTAATCAGCAGTCTTTTCAAAAACTAAAAGAGAACTTCAAAATAGAATTGCAAGTAACCCAAATCCTTCAGAAAGTTTGCAACGATGAACACAAGTTTGCTTCTCTGCGTTTGCAGCTTCATCTGGTGACTCTAAAAGCCTACATAAACAGAAAAATAAAAAGATAAACCAAAAGAGTCAAAGCGGATTCATGTCAATATACAAGCGATGTGGTTAATCAAATTATAAACACAAGGGGAAAAACATTTTATTACCTTGACCTGTTCCAGTAGATTTTTGGCGCGCTCGTTGGTTTTGAAATGGTCACGAACAGGCTGAGAGATATACAAGTAAGTGATAAGAAGCATATCGTTTCATATACATAATACTGATAACTCAAACATCAAAAGGAAGATCAAAAGTTGCTTGCTTATGTTTGTTGAGGATATGGTCGAGGGAAGTACTTACTTGCAGCATTATATTCAGTGCTTTCACCAAGGCTTTCTTCAGATCTTCAGGAGCCAACGCGCCGCTCTCATATTCAGCAGCAATATCTTCAAAGCTTTCGAAGGTCCTGACAGTTGGGAACAATTTCAAAGATCAGTCTGTGATGTAGAGACTCAAAAGTTGCATCCAAGAGAGTTTCTAGATTAGGTTCCAGCTACTCACTTGTTACCGCCATCAGTTCCAACCGTGAACTCATTGAATCGTGGTAGAACTAAGTATTTGACGTATTCAAGACATGGATTGCCTTCCACAATTCTTGCTGGGCAATAAGCTTTGCTGATCTTCTCATTAACATCAGCCTAGAAGACAAGAGATCATTCATTACACAAGTCAGTTTATCTACAGAAACAATCTTCTCGGTTTTGTAAGTTCTGTAACTACAAATTTACCTCCTCATCTTCCATAAAAATGGCAGATGATGGATTACTCTTCGACATCTTCTCTTGTCCTTGTTGGAGACCAGGAAGCATATCTGCAAAGCCATTAAACAACAGTTAAAAGATGAGAGGACAACACAGTGAAGAGAGAGAGAGAGAAAATGTTAAGAAACATACGGTGGGACAAGATGATGGGTTTGTTCTTTCTCTTAATGTCATCACAGTATTCTCTTGCTAACATGTTTACTTTCCTCTGATCCATCCCCAGCTGGCAAATATCAGCCTGCACAAGTCAAACAATAAGCATCAATATCAAGCATAGAAGTGTGTACATACATAGATATGAACCAAGTATGCATAATAAAAGATACCTCGAGTAAGAAAATATCAGCACACTGCATACAAGGGTAAAGAATCTGCGCTGCACTTAGCACCTCCGTCTCACTACGTCCCATAATCTGCCCACACCTGCAAGAAAAAAGGGAACATATCCCACTCAGATCCATAAATACATGAAGCATGCATTGGGGTGAATTAGTTACCTCAAGATTCTACGGAGGTTGTTTCTGCGAGCAATGTCCATCACAAGAGGCCAATACTTACCGCCTCTACCGTTAATTTCGTCTGAAGCCCAAAGAAAGCTTACTTTGTCTGTGTTCATACCACCAGCTTGCCAAATCTCCTTGAAGTATTCTCCAACCACTTTGATTCTCTCCAAGTCACCTCCCAACTTGTTGTTCAGTTGAGCAAACCAATCTGCAATCCAAATTTTCACTTGGCAACCAGCTGTTGTCAACTTGTTTACATTGGTGACCTTCATCACTCCCTGTTAAGGAAATACCAAAATGAAATAAGTTACAAGAAAGTTCTCATGCAATCAAAACACCAAAAAGACTTTCAGTTTCTACACTAGTTTGTCCTAGTGAACTATCAAAGCTCAACAACTGTCAAAATGCATCTTAAAACTCGACTAAAAATCTTCTCAGAGGCTTAAAGTTTGAGAGAATTTTTGCATAAATCATGATTGGCCGCTCAGAACTACAAAAGTATAAAGTAAGCATAACAGAATGATAACTGACCTGTGCAATGTGCATCCTTCCTGATGGTTCAAATCCATCGTAGCAGATCGGAGTGGGCTTCTTGGCTAACAGGTTCTTTAGCTCATCCTCTTGTATGCACTCCTCGCCAATACTCCTCACAATATTGTATTTATTCTCTACCTCCTCGCTCAGCCTGAATCAGTAAAATACTAACCAGCTAAAAAAGGATCCAAAATATAATCAACTCAAAAACCTATCCGAAAACAAAATTGGAGAACTTGAACTAAAACATGTTCCTTGTTTAACTAAATTACTATTTAAAATTACCGAAGCTATTACAAAATTTAAGAGAGAAAATCTATCTCCAAATTCCAAATCGGAGTAACAAAATAAACAAAATTAGATGAGAAAAAAATCACAGAACATTCATCAGATACGAAGCAACAAACCATGAAAGAAACTGAATAGGAGTTACAGAAGAAACAACTACAAGACTACTCACTGTAATCCGGCAGCTGAAGATGCTGGGTTTGGTGCGTTGACGGAAAGAGCCTCCATCTCCTTGGATAGAGCCGTTCTGGCAGAGCAAGACAAAAATCCAGGAACTTACGCCAAAATATTGGTAAAGTGTCATTAAAATAAGAGAAGTTTCTGATATATTGACATCCAAGTATATGCGTCTGGCTCTGTAACTTATGTACCTGGTGATTTTGTAGCCCTACAATAACAGATAAACCAAAAAGAAGAGAGAGAAATTCAGAGGCTGCGTATGAAAGTCCAAGCTATAAGTAACTGGTGAGACGTACTGGGAATATATTATTCTTACCTTGACTTGTTTTAGCAGATTCTTGGCACGACTATTGGTTTTGAAATGATCACGGACAGGCTGCAATATGTATAAAAGACAGATTACAATCGTTCAAAAAACCCAAAACAAAGATCTAAAGAAGGAAGCTTTCTATGTGCCACGATGATTCGGTTGCATATATACAACTGTTTGCTAATATTATAACCGTATTGTTTCTCCAGAAGGCAATACTCACTTGCAATATCTTATTCAATGCTTTCGACAGAGCGTCCTTTAGATCCTTAGGATGCAACACATTGCTTTCATAGTCAGTGACAATGTCTTCAAAGCTTTTGTAGGTCCTGACAATTAAAAGAATTTCATTTCAGAGATTAGTAACTTACACTGCTAGATAAACCTACAAACAGACAAGTGTACAAAGAAACCAAAGGGAATATATAATCCCAGACATTGGTCACTGACCCAGAAACCGAACACGAAACTCAAAGTTCTAGAAGAAATAGTAAAAACTCACTTGGTACCACCATACTTTTCGTCTCGCTCTACTGTGAATTCATTGAACCAGGGCAGAATGATGTATCTGACGTACTCCACGCATGGGTTACCTTCCACAATACCCGGAGGGCAGTAGGCTTTCTTTATCTTCACATTAACTTCAGCCTGGAAGTGAAGTGGTCATTAAACACCATTCAATAACTATAAGACTTCTCTCAGGTTTTTAGACTTAGTGTAGAACCAGGTGGGTGCTTTACCTCCTCATCTTCCATGAAGATGGCAGACGAAGGATCACTCTTAGACATCTTTGTCTGTCCTTGTTGAAGACCACGAAGCAGATCTGCAATCCGTTACAACTAGAGATAATAAGAACAGTTGAAAGAAAACACATGAAAACAGATATCTAACAGAAAAAGAGAAACTTACGGTGAGACAAGATGACAGGTTTGTTTCCTCTCTTAATGTCATCACAATAGTCTCTCGCTAGCAGATTTACCGTTTCCTGATCCATCCCAAGCTGGCAAATATCAGCCTGCGGAGGTTAGAAAAACGTTTCAGCAACAATTATAGAAAGGCCAAAAGCTCTATGCACTTGATATTATCAGAGAAAGGATTATACAAAAATACAGAAAAGGTACCTCAAGGAAGAGAGTATCGGCACACTGCATACACACGTACAGAATGTGAGCTGCACTCAGCTCCTCGGTCTCACTATGACCCATAATAGGCATACACCTGACAGGGCCGGAAATATATTCATGAGAGTCCATCATCATCAATCATCGACGCAACTCAGTGTACATGAGATGTGAGTACAAACCGTTTTATTTTGGCGAGACTGTTTCTGCAGGCAATGTCCATGACAAGAGGCCAGTACTCATCTCCCCTAGCATTAATCTCTTCGGATGACCATAGAAACTCCACATTCTCACAGTTCATCCCGGCAGCCTGAAAGATCTCCTTGAAATATTCTCCAACCACCCTGATTTTCTTCAAATCACCTCCCAGCTTGTTGTTCATGTACGCAAACCAATCTGCGATCCAGATCTTCACTCGGCAACCAGCAGAAGTCAACTGGTTCACACTCATGATCTTCATCAGCCCCTGCCAAAGTAACAGCAGAGTTAAAAATTCGCTACATTTTGAAACAAGCATATGAAAAAGGTACACCCACCTGAGCGATATGCATCCTTCCTGATGGTTCGAAGCCATCGTAGCAAACCGGAGCAGCCTTCTTAGCCAGAAGATCCCTCAGCTCATCATCATGTGTGCATTGCTCGCCAACACTTTTAACTAGGTTGAATCTTTGCTCGACCTCCTCGCTTATCCTGAATCAATAAACCGCTAATCCAATAAGCTAACGAGTGCAGATCACAATTCAATAATTGGATAGTTTAGACTAAAGGTCGTGGCTTTATCCTTCTTATAATCGTAGGAGAAACCAATTTAATATAACAGAATGGTTCCATACGTTTCTTGAATCATATGCAAGAAAAAAGAACTTACTGTAATCCGGAGGCCAAAGAAGAAGCCTGAGTTGGTGCATTCTCCATCTCTGAAAATCAAATCACAGACATTGACTCAAAAACTTTATGCTCATTGTCACCAACACATACTCATCTATCTATGCAAAGTTCGTAGCTTTAGATTATAATTCGATCTGGGTTTTGGAAACTGGCGTTGACTACTAAAAGCACAGGAGTCCTAATGAAGAATCCTTCAAATATAAGCTAATAGAGAAACGATAAAGGAAGCAAACACAAACCGATTAGGAACTGACCTCTGCGGGTTGATTGTCGTAGGTGTTTTTGTTCGCTATGTGAAAGAAGAAACACAGAAGACAACGGACCCCTTTGGATTTGAAACAAGAAAAACGCATGATCCCGGTTTATTAGGTTTAGTCGGTCGAAGACTGGTTTTAGTCGGACCAAACATTTTTCTTCTAGTCACGGTTCAGTTGATTAAACCCGTCTAATGTTTAAATCAAGAACCGGAAACTTTCTAACTTATTGTGACCGGTTGGTTTGGTTTTGGTTTGACCTAAAGATTTCAGAGTTTTGTTGGAGGTTATTTACTTTAACCCTTTTTAAAATTCAATCAAAATCCAATACCATTCGATTATAATTAATAATTTGTTTAATTTTTTCAAAATTACTGTTATGCATTTTTATTTTTTGAAATATTAGTTGAAACATCACGATGTCACTCAATATGAAATGAATTTGATTTCCCGGTGAATTTTAGTGAATTTGAAAAATATGTTCATTTAAAATTACTAAACATAAATTAAAAATAATAATCTAAGATATAGGAATTATTAAGTTTTGAAAATCCTATATACATTTTTAAATCAATTAAAATACATAAATCAATAATAAATTTTAAATTTGTAAGCAAAGTTAATATTAAAAGTTTAGTTAGGTTCTAATTTTCTCTGTGATCAGTCTCTATCCAATCTATCTAAATACTCAAAGATGGTATAACAACAATTAAACACAAAAGGATCAAAGTTCGCCAAGTTCATAGCAGAGACCTTGTACATGTTTGTAAAACCAAAAAAGATTTACCGGCGACGTGATCCCTAGCAGTTTATGACAAAATTGTCTTTTCTGCATAATTTGTGTCTTCATTTTGTCCTTTCGCTCGAGTAGCAACTTTAATTTGTGTATAGAGATTACATGTGTTGATATTGTTTATTAATTCTTCTGCTTGTGACATATTTAACCACGTTATCAATTTTCATACTCTTTTATTTATTTCTTAGCTTTTTAGCTCTCCGCCTCCTGATATGTTTAGCTTGTAAGCTACTCGGTGAACTTTTTTTTTTTTTTGATAACTCTGGTATCTGGGCAGCCACAATCCCAACTATTCCCCGAAAGGGATCCAGCGCCCCAACGGAAGCGATGTTAAATCCGTTGTGGCCAAGACTCGAACCCGGGTGGCGGGCAGTACAGCTGTACCTCCTTTACCACCAAGCTACGAGCGCTTGGTTAGCTACTCGGTGAACTTGGCTTGCATCGACCGGTTTTCATGTCATATCTCAGTGGTTGCATGCAATTATAACCTTACGATTTTACATTGGTTATTGGTTTCCTAAGACCTAAAAGTTTGCAAATTAAACACTAACCGAAACTTGGATTGAACACATCTAGCATGTTCGCTTCAAATGACTTTCAGAGAATTATTAAAAGCTCTTATATCACGTGAGATTGTCCGATTTGTTTCAGTGGGTTGATTTTTTCTATCATAAAACATGTTTACATATATAATATAACATATTCTTCATGCAATATATGTTATGCAATAAAAATTTACAGCAAATTATTCATAGTGACCGAGCAAAGAAATAGACAAGAATGTGTGAGGAATAAGCGCCCTAAATCAGATATAGCCTTGCCGGAAAACATCTAGATCATGAGGATCTCAAGGTTTACATTTCTTGATGGTCTAAATGAAGGAAAAAAAATCAACTGTCAACCTAGCAAATGGCAGAAAAGCTCCATTATCTCTTGTATTCATTGTCAATTAGTTATGAGTTAGAAATCTATAAATTTTTATTGATATCAGAGTAAATTTACTTGATAAACAATTTTTAATAATATAATTTGTATACCTTGTTGAAGTACTTTTGAAACGATGGTTGAGACTATGGTCTTCATTTCTTTTAGATATTGAAATGGATATGTTGCTAAAGTAATATAAAATGAAATGGGTATGATTATGCATTTATTAGTTTTTTTTGTTTGGTTAATTATGCTATTACAAATTATAAGAAACATTACATAGACGATATTACAGCCGATAATTCTACATGCTTTATGAGGATTCACGCCTGACTGCATCACTATGAGTAGCTCTATGAGATTCATTTCTAACGGTATTCCTTGTGCTATGCTGAAAATCTCTTGTATGCATTTTCTCTAATTTTCTGCATAATTCGTCTTTTCCGGGAATTGAAACTCAAGAATTCTTCCTGTAGAAATATGCACTTATTAGTTTTTATTCATTGGTTTTGACTTGCGAATCACTGTATATCAAAAGATTAAACTTCGTAGAGTGACTACTGTTGAATATGTTATCTATAGAACAGTTTGGTTAACACGTCTCATAAACCAGTCCGAAATTCGCTTGGGCCATGATTATTACATCGATCGATGAGCCAACCACAAAGCCGAAGTGAGCACTTGCAAAAAGACTTGGCCCATATCTCTTCTTCTTTTTTTTTTGCTTAAATCATAGGGTGAATTTTCCAACTAACCTAAGTTCTAAATAAGTATGAAGAATCTATATTATCACTAATTCGGAAATGAATTCAATAACCAAAACACACTGTTTTCATGTTTTACCCTTCCCGCTATAACACACAATATAGTTATACTATTTCTCTATTGTTATCATTTATTTATATAGTATGGCTACATGATAGTATACTATAAGATATATGATACTATATATTGACAGATGTCAAATGAAACCAAATTAAGCTACTACTGAATGAATGGTATATGTAAAAAATATTTATTCTTGATCAATGTTGTTTTAAACGACTGGACACGTGCTACGTTTTAAGAATCTGATTTGTCAAAATTGTATATAACTAATAAGAAAATAGTATTAAAATTATGATATAAATAACAAGGGGTAAATATATGACTACTGAGAAAATGTAAATAGATAGAATAGAATGACGGAAGTTTTTTATAACTATTTACTTATATTTTCAGATAAAGTGTCTAAATTAAAAAAATCAAATCATGTTATTTATGAAAAAGACTATATAAAAAAGACTATAAAAAGGGGTAAATATATGACTATTTACTTTTTTTTATATAGTCTTATATATGAAAAAGACTATATTAAAAAAAAGACTATACTTGTTAGTTGAATTTAAAATTTGATTTATTGTACAGTTTGAAGAATATATAAGAAATAAGATTTGGGGGGGGGGGGGGGGGGGGGGGGAGGGAAGACATAAACAAAACTTTTTAAAATTAAAGAAATAAATAAAAAGAGTAATATGGTATACAACGTAGAAATGATGGAGGGAATTTTTTTTTTTTTGGTTAGATAGTACATTATAATTTGTTTGATGTATATATCATGCAATTTTCCTAAATCACATCTCTTCTTTATAGGGTTTATTTATGAAATAGCTAAAAATAAAAGGAAATTGGTTTTGTAGAATGAAGGCAGAGAGAGATAGGAAGAAAAAAGAGGTGAGAGAGTGTTATATTGTTACTTTCCTCTCTTTTTTTGTGTGGTTGTTTGGAGGTATATAACCCTTTTAAGGGAAAATTGTTTTTTTAGACCAAAAAAATAAGGACATTGTCCCATTAGACTAATTTCAAATTTGGTCCATTTTTTCCTATAATACCCTTTTTATTTATAAAAATAAACCAAATAAATAGTTTTACAAACCAAAAAAATTAGGAAAAGTAGGAATTGCATTGTAAATATCTATACCAATTTAGAGGTGTTTTTTTTTTGTTCTAAAAATGTTTAAATAAAAATTTCAAATTTTGTTCTACGGACTGTAGAATGTACATTCTACAAAGTAGAAAATGAAATCTACATTTTTCATTAGATCTACAATGGTTAGAATATGTCTTCCACGTTTTTCAATAAATCTACTAAAGTTAGAATACATAATCTACGGAAATAACAGTAATCTAAAAATATTTAGAATACACATTCCGCGCTTATCGTGCAATTCAAAAATATGCAGAAGCTACAATCTACACATTACATAAAATCTAAAAGCCGTAGAAATCGATTTCTAACGGTTAACTATATTCTACACATAGTAGAATGCAGATTCTACGGATAAGTATGAACAGTTCCGAATATATAGGATGTAGATTTTTGAAAATATTTGAAAATATTTTGTTTCTATTTTTTTAAAATCGATTTTTTGCACAAAAAAACACGTGGCTACGTCTTCTTCAAACACGTATCTGCCCCTTCAATAACCCCTTGACATTTCACAAAGAATTCTCAAAGTGTCTTCCATGATTCATATCTATGCATGGGGTATGGGAATTGGTTTTGTCTATTTGGTTTTATTAGGCCAAACAAGAGACAGTTGAGAAAGTGTCTAAGATCGTCAAGAAGCAGCTATCACTCAAAGACGATCAAAGGGTCGTTGCAGAAACCAAATTCACCGATCTTGGAGCTGATTCTATCGACACGGCAATTCATCGAACATTCTCTTATGTGAATACATAACTTGTTGAGTTTTTTTCAAATACTGATTAACTGAGTGTTTTTTTTTTTGCAGGTTTAGATAGTGATGGGCTTAGAGGAAGAGTTTCACATCGAAATGGCTGAAGAAAAATCACAGAAGATTCAGTGGAAGAAGCTGCTGAGCTCGTGCAAGCCAAGAAGTAATTTAGTATAAGAGATCCGACTATCTGAGGCTTTCTGTTTGTTGTTTTCATAATCTTTCTGTCATTTTCTTTTAATATGTCAAGTCAAGCGACTCTTTGCTAATACTGTATGCCATAGATCTCTCTATTTGTCGACTGAAACTTTTGGTTACACATGAAGCCTTGTTCTTTTCATTTCTTAAATCGAAATGTCAAATGGGAGATTAGGCAAAATGCGTGCAAGAGAGAGAGAGAGATAGAAGTTACTTATATCACTCATGTATAGGGAGTCTTGTATTAATACATACATAAGTGAAAGAGTAGGCCCTAAGATGACAATTTGTAAACAATCCTTTTCACATTGTATATACAGGTTCTTATTATTCCCAATCGGGGTCAAAGAATCCAGCATCCTTCATCTCTGAATAGTAGACATTCTCCATGTTCAGATCTTCCTCCTGCATCAAAACCAGCACCAAATCATTTGAACATTGCAATAATCACATGCCTAGAGGGATGCTTTGGTGTAAACGAGTTAAGAAACATTTTGGGATAAACATGAAGGGACATGAGTGTAAACGAGTTAAGAAACTGTCCTAAGCTACAGAAGGTGGGATTAACAGAGATCAAATACAGTTCAACAACATAAAAGAAGACACAACATTGTGAAAAATCTAATCTTTAAACAATCCCGAAAGGTAACAAGAACACATACATAATAATCAAGAAACAAGACACAACAAAGCTAACAGAGACAAAACAAGAACACAAACACATAAAAAAACACCTACATTCTCAAATCGATTCACAAGAACCCAAGAACATATACATAAACACTAATCTATATGCTTTTTACAGAGACTAACCACGATCAAAACACATGCAAAGAAGAATAAAAACAAAATTTCATACCATGAAAACAAAATTTCATACCATGAAAAAAAACAAAGCTTTTGACTTATCAATGATATAAACCGGAGAAGAACGATGTGGATGTAGATTCCGACCGACGGAGGAGGCGATGTTGGATGGCTCCGAGCTCGACGAGACAAAGGAGACGCGAAGGTGATATGGAGGAGACGACGCCATCGAGAAGAAGAGGAATTAGGTTTTGATGATTTGGGAATTTCCCCTTTTCTATTTTTTTGTAACGTCTAATAAATAATAAACTAAATTAATTTGTTACCTTTAATAAGTTAATTTAAGGTTATAATAGGCAATTACGAAAATATTAGCCTAATGAGACAATTATATTATGGGATTAGTCTAATGGGACAATGTCCCTATTTTTTTGCTCTAGAAAAACAATTTTCCCTTTTAAATATTAACCTCCATCTTTGTTTAATCTTATAAAATCTAAAACTATGCACATCATCGTTCCTTTTTTTTGTAACTGACACATCATCGTTCCTTTCTCTGTCTTTTTTTTTTCTAATTTCCTTTCTTTGTTTTTGTAATCGCAAGTTCTTGACAAAACAAAACATTTTTTTGGTTTAATAACGGAATATGCTTATTTTAATATTGATTGTGATGCAAAGGAATCGAAAATCAACTGCCAATCAAAACTTCGAGAACACTGTCTAAGAAAACGATAACATAATGAAAATATTTATATTTGTTGTATAATATGTGAAGTATAACTGATTTAATAATATTATTTATGTCAAGGGTCAACTAAAGGAGAGAGAGATGGACGTGAGATGAGAGGAGTGATAATATAATTTCACTTATGATTCTCCAGATGCAATACAAAGGGTCGAGAGCTATTTATAGCACAAGGAAATATATAAAATAATAAGGTCGGTTAAGTAAGTCGGTAAATTTAGATGAGGATGAAACAATCATATTATATCTCCATCTTTATCTTCAACACTCCCCCTTGATTATTCATCCTTGTATTACGTAGTGCCTCATTAAAAACCTAGTCATGGAAAAACCCATTGGGACAAAAACCATGACAAGGGAAAAAGAGTACACTGCCCGTAATCTCCCCCTGAGAATAGTGGATCTAGCTTTCTTGTCACAGGTCATGCAAATGTCGCATTCCGATACCGTAGACGTGTTTTCGAAATATTGTAGTCGGAAGAGCTTTTGTGAACAAGTCAGCTGGATTTTCGCATGACCGTATATACTCGATGTCCACTTCTTTATTTTTCTCGAGCTCCCTTATGTACGAGAAAAATCTTGGAGGGATGTGCTTTGTTCTGTCGCTCTTGATATAGCCTTCTTTGAGTTGAGCGACACAAGCCGAATTATCTTCAAATATTTTCGTCGGCTCTTTCTCGTTGACTATTCCGCTTGATTTTTGTATGTGGTGACTCATTGACCGAAGCCACACACATTCTCGACATGCTTCGTGAAGCGCAATAGTTTCTGCGTGATTCGAAGATGTCGCAACCAGAGTTTGTTTCTGGGACCGCCAAGAGATCGCGGTTCCACCAATTGTAAAAACATAGCCGGTTTGCGATCGAGCCTTATGAGGATCTGATAAGTATCCCGCATCTGCAAAACCAACCATACCAAACTCGGGTTTTCTATAATACATTAACCCTAAATCAACTGTACCTTGGAGGTAACGAAATAAATGCTTTATTCCGTCCCAATGTCTGCGAGTAGGAGCAGAACTATATCTCGCCAGTAGATTAGTTGCAAAAGCTATATCTGGTCTGGTACAGTTTGCAAGATATAACAGCCCACCGATAGCACTCATATAAGGTACTTCTGGACCTAATATGTTCTCGCTATCTTCGCAGGGCCTAAAAGGATTACTCTCAACATTGAGAGTTCTACCAATCATTGGAGTACTCAAAGGAGTTGCTTTGTCCATACGAAAGCGTTTCAATAACCTTTTCGTATAGTTTGATTGATGCACAAATATTCCTTCTCGGAGATGCTCTATCTGGAGCCCAAGACAAAACTTTGTCTTACCGAGATCTTTCATTTCAAACTCCTCTTTCATATGAGTTCGAGCATCATCAACCTCCTTTTGAGTTCCAATTATGTTCAGGTCATCTACATATACAGCAATGATCACAAAGCCAGATGACGATTTCTTTATAAAAATGCATGGACATATCGCATTATTAACATATCCTTTACTCAAAAGATATTCACTTAAGCGATTGTACCACATGCGTCCGGATTGCTTTAATCCGTAAAGTGATCGCTGTAACTTGACCGAACAGATCTCCCTGGATTCTTCTTTCAATGCCCCTGGCATTTTCAATCCTTCAGGGAGTTTCATATATATATCGTTATCCAACGATCCATACAAATATGCAGTCACAACGTCCATGAGATGCATTTCAAGATTTTTAGACGCCGTTAGGCTCATCAAAAATCTAAACGTAATTGCATCCATTACCGGGGAATACGTTTCCTCAAAATCAATTCCCGGTCTCTGAGAAAAACCTTGGGCAACTAATCGGGCTTTATATCGTGTTACTTCATTTTTCTCATTTACTTTTCTCACGAATACCCACTTATACCCAACAGGATTTATATTCTCAGGTGTTATGACTATAGGTCCAAAGACATTTCTTTTATTCAGGGAGAGTAATTCAATTTGAATGGCCTTCTTCCACTCCTCCCAATCATGTCTTTTTTGACATTCTAAAATGGACCTTGGATCGGGATCATCATTTTCATGATCGATCTCTTTGGACACAGAAAAGGAGAACATTCCATCAACATCTTTTATCTTATTTCTGATCCATATCTTTTCATCTCGGGCGTAGTTGATGGAAATCTCATACTTTTCTGTTCCCTTCTCGTCATCTGGATCATCTTTATCTATGTCTTCTTTCAGACATTTTTCACTATCAGATTTTTCTAGAACCTTTCTATTTATGTCTTCTTTCAGACATCTTTCAATATCAGGTTCTTCTAGAACCGTACTTTGTTCATCCAATTTCTTTTTCTTTCGGGGATTTTTATCTTTAGAACCCGCTGGCCTCCCCCTCTTTAACTGAACCCTAGGTTCATTCATTTTATTTCCATCAGTTTGTTCTTTAGGGACATCAACTCTGGATGGAACATTTTCAGCGGGTATACATGACTTCGTCACTCTTCTCGTATCTGTGAACGCATCTGGTAACTGGTTTGCCAAATTATGCAAATGCACAATTTTCTGAACTTCCAGCTCTCTTTGATTCGTAGGGGGATCAAGGTGTAACAACGACGGTGTACACCAAGTAAGCTCTTTAGGAATTTCTCTAATTCCTCCCCCTAATGCTGGAAATTCATCCTCATTAAAATGGCAATCGGCAAATCTTGCCGTAAACATATCACCAGTTACTGGTTCCAGATACCTTATTATACTTGGTGACGTATAACCCACATAAATTCCCAATCTCCTTTGTGGGCCCATTTTTGTTCTTTGTGGCGGAGCTATCGGAACATAGACCGCACACCCAAAGACACGGAGATGGGATACATCTGGCTCTTGCCCAGATGCCAATTGTAAAGGAGAGTACTTATGATATGCACTCGGTCTTAACCGAACCAGTGCAGCCGCATGCAATATAGCATGACCCCATACAGAAATTGGGAGCTTTGTTCTCAAGACTAACGGTCTTGCAATCAACTGCAACCGTTTTATCAATGACTCGGCCATGCCATTTTGTGTATGCACATGGGGAACTGGATGTTCCACATCAATCCCCATTGACATACAATAATCATCAAAGGCTTGCGATGTAAACTCACCAGCATTATCAAGCCTTACTTTCTTAATGGCATACTCTGAGAACTGTGTTCTCAGCTTTATTATCTGGGCAATGAATTTTGCGAAAGCCGTATTTCGTGTCGTCAAAAGAGACACACTTGACCATCTACTAGATGCGTCAATCAATACCATGAAATACTTAAACGGCCCGCACGGTGGGTGGATCGGCCCACATATATCACCATGTATTCTTTCTAAAAACATTGGTGATTCATTGCCTACTTTTGCTGGTGATGGCCGAGTTATAAGCTTTCCTTGAGAACATGCATTACATGTAAACTCGCCCGTTTGCAAAATTTTTTCCGTTTTTCAATGGATGGCCATTCGAATTTTGCACTATCTTTCTCATCATGACTAAACCAGGATGTCCTAGCCTTTCATGCCATATTTTAAATGTATCAGTAAACTTCATGTTTACCACGGCATAGGACTCAGTCATGGTTATTTTCGTACAATATAGTCCAGAGGATAACATTCTTAATTCTTCCAATATATGTTTCCTCTCGGACTTAATGCAAAGAAATTCAATGCCATCTTTATTTATAGTCTCAATATGATATCCATTTCTTCGGATATCCTTAAAACTTAACAAGTTTCTATGAGACTTGGGGGAATACAATGCATCACTTATTTCAAATATCGTTCCCCCTGGCATTGAAAATTTCGCTCTTCCAGAGCCCATAATAATCTTTGCATTACCAGATATTGTACTTACGCTTCCAGCGTAATTTCTTATTTTGAGACTGGAGAAATATTTCTTATCTTTGATTATCGTGTGCGTTGACGCACTATCTGCCAAACACAAATCTCCATCCATAGTCTCAAAGTTTGGCATTCTTTCTGAATTTAAAATATTCATAAAACATATATTATTAAACATTAAACATAACAAACATAACATATATCTTACAACAAAAGATATAGATACTATAATACAGTCTACTTATATCACATCAATTTATATCACTCATCGATACTCTCTGGTTCAACCAGAAAGTCTGATACGTCGAGATGAGTATCATCGTTTAAACCATGAAAGGATGGCTCAGGTTCATCAGAGATGAAGTTAGTTTCACCTCTTCCTTTCTCTTTTCCCTTTTGGGATTCTCTATACAGATCGGCTAAATGGTTTGGCGTACGACAGTTACGTACCCAATGACCTTTCATGCCGCATCTGTAGCAAACCTTTCCCGTTTGCCTTTTATCATCCTGGCCCTTTTCATTCCTTTCAATTTCGTGGAAGTCTTTATTATTTCTTTCATCATAGGGACGAAATCTTCTTCCTCGTCCTCTTCCACGACCATGATAACGGTTTCCACCACGTCCACGACCTCGTCCTCTCCTATTATCATAACTGGATGATGCAACATTCGCTTCTGGGAATGGAGCAGATCCAGTGGGACGAGCTTGATGGTTTAAAGTCACGAGTTGATTATTCTGCTCCGCTACAAGGAGGACTTGCATCAACTCCGAGTAACGGGTATATCCACTCACCCGGTACTGTTGCTGCAGGATTACATTTTCAGGATGGAACGTGGAGAGAGTTTTCTCGATCATATCATAATCACTTATTTTCTCTCTACATAACATCATCCTCGAAGTAATTCCGAACATCGCGGAATTAAACTCACTAACACTTTTGTAATCCTGGAACCGGAGATGGATCCACTCGTGTTTAGATTTCGGTAAGATCACATATTTCTGGTGATCAAACCTCTCTTTTAAAGATTTCCAGAGGTCACAAGGATCCTCTTTCGTAATATATTCATCCTTTAAACCATCATGGATGTGGTGTCGTAAAAATATCATGGCTTTAGCCTTTTTCTCATCCGACACCGTTTTTGAACTATCGATGGTTTCCAAAAGCCCGTTTCCTCTCAGGTGCATTTTTGCACCCACTGCCCAGGTCATATAATTATTTCCCGTAATATCCAGGGCATTAATTTCGAGCTTTGTCAAATTCGACATGATAACTGTATTCATAGAATAATATATAAATATAATAAAAACGGGAATTTAAGGCATAATTTAAATGCAGAAATTAAAGGCATAAAATAAAAGCATAAACTTAAATTGCAGAAATTTAAATTGCAGAAATTTAAATTGCAGAAATTTAAATTGCAGGAATTTAAATAGCATAAATAAAATCGGGAGGCTCAGCCTACCACATGATCCGAGGAGTCATAGACTACCATATTGATCATTTTTTAAAGTCCGAGGAGACATGGTCTACCATTTTGACTTTATTTATTTTAAGGTCCGAGGAGACTTAGTCTACCATTTTTGACCTTTTTATTCACGGAGGCAAAGCCTACCACATGTTTCTCTGATCGTGAAGGCATAGCCTACCATAACGATCAGTCGGGGAAGGCAGCGCCTATCATCCCGAACGGAGAAGGTCCAGCCTCTCACTCCGAAACAATAATAAAATTTAAATAAATTAAGTGTATTGAAATACATAAATTTAAACATTACCTCGGCTGGTTTAAGAACTTTTGGATTGATAAACTTCAGTTGGTCAGAGCCTCGTGCTGATAACGTGTTGTATAATATGTGAAGTATAACTGATTTAATAATATTATTTATGTCAAGGGTCAACTAAAGGAGAGAGAGATGGACGTGAGATGAGAGGAGTGATAATATAATTTCACTTATGATTCTCCAGATGCAATACAAAGGGTCGAGAGCTATTTATAGCACAAGGAAATATATAAAATAATAAGGTCGGTTAAGTAAGTCGGTAAATTTAGATGAGGATGAAACAATCATATTATATCTCCATCTTTATCTTCAACAATATTTTGATAATCCCTTGTGGCAAAAGCAAATATTGCAAGAGCAATCTGGAGAAGACAATGTAACATTAAAATTCGATAAAATAAAGCGAAGTTCAGAAGAATAAAAAGTAAATTTATCATCTGACAAAAACAAAAAACAAATAAATAGTCATAATTTTGCAGTAACTTAGATAGAAAATGTAACTTTAACGGGAGAAGAGAAAATCCCTTGAAAGTCTACAAATTCATTAAGTTTCCCTATGCTAATGCTTTTGCTTTTTTTTTGTTTGTTCTTTCCAATCTGCCTCCCACATGCATTATCGTAAACATTATATTAACAATTTAACATACACATACACACAAATATGTGTTCATATAGACTCTTTAAGAAAATGAGTTATCTAAAAAGATAGAAGTTTCGTATCTGTTGGAGATTTTTTATTTGGAGAGTATAGCTTCCGTGGTGAATATAGGAAAGATATATTTCCAGGACGATTACAAGATGAAAAACAAAAACATATCAGAGTTTCAAGTAAATACTTCTCTTTTAAAAAGAGTTGATTGCCAAAGTTATATGCAATGAACTAACTGGTGGTAGTATAGAAATAAGAAAAGAAATCGGAACAAGACATAACCATGTCGATTTTAGGTTCGAAGCCTAGTAGATACTAAGTTATTATTTGCTTGGCCAGATAAAGATAGAACTATGTTATAGCTTTCATTAGGGAAGCGGGAGTACGACTACTCGTTAGTACTGTTTTCTTTGAAGGATTAGTTGGATTTGTGTCCAAATAACTCCAGATTAAAAAGAAAAACAAATAGTGTATATAAGGAAAATTGCATGGTATAACACCAAAAAGTATCCAAAATTTATTCACTAACCAAAATAACACTTTCACCTCTCTTTTTTTTCTATTTCTTTCTACCTTCTTTCTACAGAACTAATTTCTCTTTTTTTTGGCTATTTCACAAATAAGTCCAATTTATAACCGATAAGTAGTTTGTATGGCTCACCCAAAACAAAAAGTTGTGATTGACATATCCGAAAGAGAAAAAGTCATGTACATTTTCATTTTTAAAACTACAATATCCCAAAGAGAAGAAGTCATGTACATTTTCATTTTTAAAACTACAATATCCGAAAGAGAAAAGGCATGTACATTTTCATTTTTAAAACTACAATATCCAAAAGCGTTTCTTGCTGCTCCTATCTCAATACAAAGATTTACAATTGTTATTTGTTATATGGTCTACCGTAACCATACTTGGTTGTTATATGGTCTACCATGACCATAACTTGGTTGCAAGTGACACGGCTAATTGCAGCACCATTCATAAAAATCTGTTTATTTTGCAGTGTACCGTGTAATATGGTTTCAATCATAGGAAAACATCTGATTTTAAATTCACAATTAAAAACAAGAACCATGCGATTGAAATGCAACAACTGTTGGACTTTAATTAATTAAAAGCAAACAACGTTTCAGACAAAACATATTGGTTATGAATCAACATACACGTTGATTAAAAGACACCGTTTGAATTAACGTATGCATTAGTTAAAGGTACTACTTGAGTTATTATATAAAGTGGCAAGTGCAATACGAGAAAGGAAGAGAAGGAGAGAAGAGATAAGATAACTGAGAATCAATTGGATTTAATCTTCTTTTTTTCTATAACAAATTTCTGAAGAAAAACTTCACAAACTCAAAGTAAAGTTTGCTATGGTCTCGGCAGTGTGTTGTACAAAGATCGATAGTTGTATTCGACGCCTACGAAACTACATACACCATTGTGGGGGTGAAATTTTGTCTTAGGAAATTGCTTAGGCGAACCTCGATCAAACTACATTCGGTTAAGAAGTGAGAAGAAAAACATAATTATATCATAAAAGGGTTTATCAATCGAGTAAGATTTATAAAGGTTTTATAAACTCAAACGTATTGAGTAGGTGAGATTGATTTGCATATGTACTTTGGAATAACAATCTAAGACATAATTGTCTTTGTTCTTTTCAAAGAAAGCAAGGTGGATCAATCTACTACAATTGTGGAAAGTCACATAGAGAAGCATTTTGATTCCGAGAAGTGGATTTCAACAGATGGCAACAAAAATGCTGTTTTATCTCACGACACTGAATCTGGCACAGTGCTTGACTTCTGAAGGGCCAGAGTTACCTGTAGAAGGTGATATTCCTGATGAAATCGTTATAGCAACAGAGGCATGAACGCAAAACGAGTTTTTGTGCAATTGTTACAACTGATTTTAAATTATGGATATTTGTTTCATTTGAGAATAAGTAATGTAAAATAGTATCACTTATTTTTATGATACAACTTAAGTGATTCAATTCACTATTTTTTTTGTAGTGTTAACGCTTTTGGACGATGTCACGATTCTCTCGACGATGTTTATCATATATTCCAAACTTCAAAACAGTTGTGAGAATCATTAGAGAAGAAATACAAATCTGAAGTTGCAAGCGTTAAGACGTTCATTGTGGGAAAGTTCTTAAACTTTAAGATGAGTGACATTGTTTTTGTGGTGAAACAAGTGAAGAAGACAAAATTCCAAATTATTGCTCATGAAAGATATGAGATTGGCTGTTAATTCTTGGAATTAGAGTTAAACAAGAGTCCTATGGTTATTCACCTACTCAATCTCATTATGGGAAACAAAAAGAGAAAATTACTAGAATGTTATAGAAAAGTTGGTTTTTGACTAGAGTGTTATACATCTTTTTAAATTACTAGAATGTTTGTATACCTCTTGTAAATGATAATAAGGGCTTTTGGTTAATTTTTTAATTAAAATTATTTTAAAAAATTAAATTCACATCATTAATTAATTATCCACATCAGCAATAGAGAACAATCAATTGTCTCTTTAATTACATAAATGTTGAAAAAAACACAACAACACAACGTACAACTTCGTCGAAGAACTAAAGAAACCCTAACTGCCGTTTTTCTGAAATAGTCGTCGACATTGTGTTTACTCCCTCTTCTTTGAACTAACTCTCTGTCTTGTCTTCTCCAATATCGTCTTCCCCGAAATCGTCTCCAATCGTTTCTACGAAATATTCTTCGCTGCAATCGCCCGAAATCATCTTCTCTGCTGCGTTTTTTGAGTTTGTGACTGAGTTTTAATTTATGTTGTGGCTGAGTTACTTTTCTTTTACGGCTGGTTTATATATACAGTTGTGGATGAGTTACTTCCCGCCAATCTCTGAAAATCTAGTTATAAGAATTGTGCATTCCGAGGAGAAAAAGCAAATACATTCCAAAAAAATACTCGAATCGGCATTTGTGGGATGTATTTATTTAAGTTTATTTGTGATTTGATACTCATATTTGGATAATCTATTTTTTTCAGATCTGAGTGAAAGAGAAGATTGAACAAAAAGAGAATGGAGGAGACGAAAAGAAGTGACGGATTCAGCAGAGATGACACAGAAGAGTTCAATGAAGTTTGGATACATGGACGAGTTATCACCGGAATGGTGTAGAAAACCTATATTTTTGGTTTTCTATGTAGGAAACATAACTCACCCATGTATTTTGTGTTTGACTTATGCTATGTTTACACTACTCAGCCGTGTCGTTTACATAACTCAGTCATACTTCAAACATACCCAAAAATCAGAAAATGTTTAGATAACTCAACCGTATCGTTTAGATAACTCAGCCGTATCGTTTATATAAATCAGCCATATCTCAAACATACCCTAAAATCGGAAAACTAAATTCAAGTACTTTAAGAAGTTATATTGAAGATCATCTTATCACTGAAAAGTGAATATAAATCAACTGAATGTGTATAGTTTCTTGAATTTCAAGTTGAGACTTTAATTTGAACTTGAAATATATTTTCTCTTACAATCACTTATACAATTCTTGAAAACAATATTCTAACTTTAATCTTTTCTTAAATATAAACCTCAAATCATAAACTGTAGAATTATAAAGTTATAAAAATTATAAATTTTATCTTTGAACATTAAATCCAATATTTTTTATTATTTAAAGTTTAAGGTTTAGGTTTAAAGTTTAGGTTTATAGTTTAGAGTTAAACTCAAATTTTAATCATTTAAAAAAATAATCTTTAATTTAAAATTCCATTTTAAATTTTGATTTAAACCGGTAACTACATTCTTTAAATTTAAATTTTTTAAAAAAAAATTGAAAAGAACTAAAATTACAAATTATATTGCTTTTTTTCATGACCATTGATTGATTTTAGTCTAAGGGTTCAATATTTTCAATATAAAATTATAATATTTTATAATGTTTTAAAATTTAAATTACAAATATAAAATATAAAATTATAAAGTTAAATATTTCAAAACATGATCTCAAACCATATCTATTTCGAACTTTTAACCCTAAACCACATACTTTGACCTATACCATAAATCATTAAACTTAAAACTTTTTTAAAAAAATAATTAATCATCTACTATAAATTCTAACTACAAATGTTAAAACTCTAATATTTTTTTATTTAAAAATATAATCTTAAATATTAAATCTAAACCCAAAACACTATATACCAAACCCTAAACTCACTCAGTTATATATCATAAACTTTAAACTTCATATTGAAACCACACATCTAAAAATCAACATATAATCATAAAATCCAAGTTTTAAAATTTAAAGCATTATCAAAAATACACTTTAATATAAAATATTATTTTAACCATCAAAATTAAAACATTAACCATTGATTGTTTTAATCTAAGGGCTGCAAATCCATCTTGTGGTTATCTTCTAACTTCTTTCTCATTGGTTAGATTTTTTAGTACAAGGATTATAATTCTTGACCATTGATTAGTTTTTATCTAATGGTCTAAAATGCATTTTTTTTCTTCACTTTCTCTCTCTTCTATTTGACGTCTCCTTCTCCTCTTCTTTTTCTTTCGGGAGTTCTTTACCGTTCCAGATCTTCTTCATCTCTCTCATTTTCTGTCTTGTAAACAAGAAAGATTCATACATCATCATTTATTTCTTATGCCTTAGTATTTTTGGTTTGTAAATCTTAGAAGTGAGAGAAGAGGACATGTCAAAGAAGAAAAGAAGATTATCGGAGAAGAAGAAAAAGTGTCGAACAAGACTGGTCTTCGTCGTCGTCACGGATATTGAGCTTGTCGCCGTCTATACTTGCCGACGTCATCCTTGTTTCCGTTTCTCAGATCCATCTTTGCAGGTCTCCGTCTTCACCGTATTCGCCACTACCACCGCTTGTCACCACACTGGTCACCTCTCTCTCTCTCTCTCTCTTTCAATCTCTCTCGCTCTTTCTCTGTGTTTTGAATTTGTTCTTGTTACTGGAAGGTGGATAAGGCAGAGGAGCTTGATGGTGGAGGAGGTAACAAAACCGTTGTGTGGCTTGAAGACATCGGAGCTCATGTGGTAACGGGACTGCGGCGGCGAAGGAAGAAGACACCTCCCGGCTCTCGTGATATGGAAGAAACACACGGTGGTTTAGTTAGGTTTAGATTTTGTCGACACAGCTGCTAGCTTTTTTGTTTCTAGGTTTTAGATTAGGGTTGGTTTATAATTAAACTCAGCCGTAACGTATGCATAACTCAGTTGTAAGTGTGCATAATGCCGCCGTAATGTATCTGAATGGTATAAGCCAGTCGTAACGTTCCTATAACTCAGCCGTCAAGTGTAATATGTTTCGCGACGTTTCGTATTTTAGGCGGGGAAAAAATATTTTGGACGGGAAAAAAATCATTCCTTTAATTCTGAACACAATATTTAAACTTTAATATTTTCTTAAATTTGAACCTCAAACCCTAAACTATAGAACTATAAAGTTATAAAAATTATAAAGTTTATCTTTTGAACTCATTATTAAAACTTTAATCTTCTCTTAAATTTGAACCTCAAACCCAAAATTATAGAACTATAAAGTTATAAAAATTATAAACTCAGTCGTAACGTATACATAACTCAGCCATAATTTGATTATAACTTAGCCGTAACGTACGCATAACTCAGCTGTAAAGTATGCATAACTCAGCCGTAACGTATCTGAATGGTATAAGCCAGCCATAACGTTCCTATAACTCAGCTGTCAAGTGTAATTTGTTTCGCGGCGTTTCGTATTTTGGACGGGAACAAACTCATTCCTTCAACTCTGAACATAATATTAAAACTTTAATCTTTTCTTAAATTTGAACCTCAAACCCTAAACTATAGAACTATAAAGTTATAAAAATTATAAAGTCAAACATTTGAAAACAATATTAAAACTTTAATATTTTCTTAAATTGGAACTTCAAACCCTAAACTATAGAACTATAAAGTTATAAATATTATAAACTCAGCAGTAAAGTATGAATAACTCAGCCGTAACGCATGCATAGTTCAGCCATAACGTATGTGTTGGAGACTCACTGTATGAACTAAGTTATCATATTCAGATGACGCACCATCTAAGTCATCAAACATATAAAATCAGCTTTCAAATTCATCATCTTCTTCGTCTTCTCTCATTTTCTTACTTTTTTTTCAATTCTCTCCTTTCTTACAATTTACGGAACTTAGCTTCTTCATCTCTCTCTTTGAGTCTTTCTTCTTCTGCAAGACGATGAATCCAATGAGTGAGGGAGCAGCAGGATGTCAGACCCCCATAGATGACACTGGAGGAAATGAAGCTTCTTTTTTAACCGATCATCATCGAAAATGACTGTAGTAGATCTGTCTCAGATTTTCAATTTTAAAAAATCTATGTTTTTAGACCCAGTTGCGGAAACAATAATTACCAGATCCATAAGATCTCAGAGAAAGATAAATAATAAGTTGAACAAGATAGATGAAGAAGATGAAGAAGATGAAGAATGAAGAATAACATAGACCCTTATTTTATTGTTGTAACATTAGTGATGACATGACAAATCTGAATTGATGACATGGCGGATGACATGAAAAATTGGTTAGTCAGCCGCCAAACGAATATATAACTCAGCCTAATTAAATCAGCTCTCATGTACAATGTAAGTCAATCGAAATGTGGATACTATTTCAGTAGTTAATCTTTTGTTAATAAATCAGCTGTAATTAGGATGAATAATCATAAGTCAGCCGTATCATCAAATAAATCAGCCGTCAAACAAATGATATTCTAGTAATTAATCTTTCGCTAATAAGTCAGCCGTAAATAAGCTGAGTTTACTGTTAATCCATCCAATTACGGCTGATTAAATATAACCCAGCCGTAACAACATCCCATAAGTGGACCATAAATTCAATAACTCATTCAGTCGATGTTCATTAACTCAGCCGTGGAAACGTAACTCAGCCGTGTCTTAACTACAACTCAGCCAAATTTTTCAGAAATCAAACCGCCGATGTATAAGTCAACCGTAACTTGTGTATGTAAGTCAACCGTTATCCCATAAATCATCCAGATTTTTGTAAATCAGCCGTAACTAACGGCTTATTTTTGTTCTTAAGTAAGCCGTTTTCTTTTAAGTCAGTCACGTTGTTTAATTCAGCCGCAACGTAGCAATAACTCAGCCATAACGACGTATATAGCGCTTTACAGCTGACTTAATAAAAACACGGAACCGAATTCCTACGTGGCACCGGGTTTTTGATTATGTGGCATTAAAAATTAATGACATTCTTGTAAATATGTTTTTTCTCATAACGTAAAAAAAGTACGCTTGGTATTAAAACAATGGCAATAATAAAATAAAGATTTGTATGGTTCTAGTCAGTTGTCCTAAAATATGTAATGTTTGAGTAAACTTCCCCAAAAAAAATTACAATGGCAAGTCAAGACGTAAACATTCATGACAATTGCTTTCCAATGGGGTGATAGTATTGGATTACATTAGATCAAAAGATAACTTGGCTGATCCTTTGACTAAAGGCCTATCTAAAAAGCAAGTTGTTTTCATTTCGAGGGGAATGGGTCGGAAACCTAACCTAGCAACATTGGAGATCCCATGGTCTAGGTTCAATAGGAAAACTAGTTGAGGAAGACTCAAGACATTTTACATATTTCTCATTCCTATGAAATAATAATGTGTATCCATTGATGATTGATGGTTAAATAATTTATTCTTAATAATATTAGTATCTTTTATAGAAAAGAGATAGAATAGACTGTCTTTAACTAACGCTACCTATATGAGAGTGTTGTCGTGTCGCACCTATGAGAATTGATATGGCTAAATTATCTAGAGCTCTCACGAAGTCAAGATATGTTCAAGACCAAAATGAACACAACCGTATAAACTAGAAATAAGCTGATGAGATATGTGTTTCACTTATTGTCTTGTTTTACTATAAAATGTGGTTAATTCAAGACTATAGTTCATTACCTACAAAGTAAATCCGATAAGTTGTTACTAGGAAAGGTTCAAGTCCAAAAGATACCTTTTTCGATGCATATTGATTCTATTTTCTTAGAAATAATTGAACTTATTTTCTATTCAAATGTGAGGTATTGTTGAGTTTGAATAGAAAAATGTGGGGTATTGTTGGACTTTATTTAATTAAAAAAAAGAACGTTTCAGACAAAACGTGTCGGTTTTGAGTCAACATACGCGTTGATTAAAAGGCACCGCTTGAGTTAACGTATGTGTTGATTAAAGAGTCATTATATAAAGTGATCAAATGCAATACGAAAAAGGAAGAGAAGAAGGAGAGAAGAGATAAGATAACTGATAATCAATTAGATTTAATTTTCTTCTTTTCTATAACAAGTTTCTGAAGGAAAATTCAAAGTAAAGTTTGCTAGGATCTCGGTACCGATGTGTTGTACGGAGATTGATAGTTGTATTCTCAAGATAGACGCCTACGAAACTACATACACCATTGTAGGGGCGAAATTCTGTCTTCGAAAATTGCTTAGGCGAACCTCTATCAAACCACAATCGGTTAAGAAGTGAGAAGAAGAAACATAATTATCTTGTAACTTCTTATAAGAGTTTATAAATCGAGTAAAATTTATAAAGGTTTATAAACTCAAACGTATTGAGTAAGTGAGATTGATTTGCATCTCTATTTTGGAAAAACAACAACCAATTAATAATTTAGAATTCATTTTTTTAAAGAATATCATATCATTCGTACCCAATAATTTCTTAAAAATTTTAAATCTAAATCACTATTCCATATTTACCATTATTTTGAAAGAAAAAAGGACATTGATCTATATGCTGAATGTTTCGGAGTATTTGTTGTTCATGGTTATCTCATTATACTTCATTTGAAATACGAATTTTTAGCCTTGTTTGAATGCAACAAAACTTGAAAATGTGCAGTAATATCTATATGATTTCGTTTCGACAGTTAAACCTAAGATCTAGTTATATTATTTTATTAGAACAAAAGTAAAGAAAAGCAAAGATAATGTAAGGAAAGAGACGAGGGAGAATAAAGTGGAGATTGGAAATGTGAACCCATTTGGTGTTGGCAGTGAGTGAGATGGAACATCACATGCACTTATGCTCTCTTTTGTCCCTTTGCTCTTGGAGCTTTCACTTCTCAAAAACCTTCTTCTCTGTTTTTTCCTTGCGACTCTAATCCAACCCCACTTCGTATTTAATTCTTAAAGGTCCTTTTTTTATCGTAATCATGACTTATAACTAATGATATGCTAATTTGATCTACCATGCATATAGTCTCAACTCTCAACTATGCTTGGACAATAGTGGCAATTTCAAAAAAATATTGTAGTCACCAAAACCATATTTTGTGACGTCAATCAATATGAAAAAAAAAAACTCCTATATTTTGAAATTTGTTATTTAAATTTAAGAGTTATATTTGTTTTCTTCTCATTATATTATGTAATACAGTCATCGTTGAATGTATTATTGGTAATGAATGGTGACAATACCATCGCGGAATTCAAAGCGGTTTTCACAAAAACGCTTTTAGTGCACCAATCACCCATTTTTGTCAGATGTACTGCGGTTTTCGAAAAGGAAAAAGCAAAAACGCATACAGTAAAATTTACTCAGCAAATCAACAAACCGCACTTCAAAATTGGAAAGCAGTTAATACCCAGCGGTTTTGAGAATAACGCACTGGATAACAATTTATTATTATTATTTTTAAAGATTAATTTATTTTCAATAAATGTACTGTAAGAATAGCTACTAAAATATAATGTAATCAATAAAGCAACGAGATTGCTACAAACTTCAAAGTTACCTTCATGCGTTTTAACAGAAAAAAAAAAATTTCAAATGTAAAAATACCATAAGCTAGATTCAAGAATCAGCAGATTAATAAAAAAATATTGTTATTTTATGTTTTTATGACTTAATTTAAATGTGCTTAAATAAAAAATAATATATTTTTATTTCATTACAAATTATAAATAATTACTTTTAAAATACATATTTATAAACATATAAATTTGTAGTTAATAAACTTACATCATTAACACTACTTAATATTAATTTATTTACACAGTATAATATTTTTTACCAATCAAATTTTTTTATTTAAAATATAGTTATTATGTTAATATAATAGTTCTATTATTTAAATATGTTCCATATTTTACATTATTGTTATTTTATTAATTAAATAGCTACTCAAATACCGCAAATATATATGTCACCAATCAAATAATATTTTGCACCGCTTTTTACTTAAAACCGCAGTTATACTGTACCGCACTCTAATTCCGCATGAACCGCAGTTGCACCGTCCCGCACTTTAATTCCGCACCGCTTTTAATATCAAATCCGCTGTCACCATTCGGAGCCATTATCTCTAAACATTCTCCAGCCTACCAAAATATTGTAAGCAATCTCTTCAATTATTACGACCATCTCAAAAGATGCAGCTAGTACTATTATAGGGGAAGTATCATATAATATTCAAACCGACGCGTATAAACTATAGTGGGTCTGTATGATAGATGCGTATATAATATGATAGTTGGAGTTTGTATAAATTAAATCAAAGAGTTGGAAGTGGGATTAATAGGTTGATGTGGGTCTAGGGATTCACTCCAATTCCAAAATATGCAAAAGAATGTCACTTATCGTGATGAGTGATGTTCCTCGATCCCTCTGAAAGATTCACCTGTTACATTCTCCTTTATTGTCTCTATATTTTTCTTCTTGCATTTTTCATATAAATATACACTTTACTTTAATGTAAGTTAATTGATTAGGGATCTAGATTTGGTTTGCCATCTTGACCTGCCTTGTAAGCTAAATTTAGGGCTGGGCAGAAGATATATAACATTTTCGTAAATTTGAAATATTTTCTGTTTGCTCTGATTCGTACAAATATTTAAACATTTTATATGTTTCATTAATCTGAAGAATATTTATAGTTCATATGTTTTCATAATTAATACATGTAACAAAATGTTTTGTATCTCATATTTAAGCATTTGTACTACTTTTGGTCAAGATACATGCATATTTAATATGCATAATACATATTGTTGAAAAACAAAAGGCAAACAGACAAAAAAAATTCAAGAAGTGCTTTGTCACTATTTAGAAGTTTAGTTTTTTGTTAAGATTTAACTGAATTTTCATCATCCATCGAATCATGAGAAAAAAAGAACATGATTTTTTTGTGGTTTTCAATTAAGATTAGGAAAAACAAGAGAAGAACTTAAAAGATTGTCCAAGAAGATCATCTCATAATGTGTATTGAACTCATTAAAATGTTCAACCTTTATTTTTGCTTGTGTGTTTAATTTTTTTCTGTTGTCATTTTCTCATGAACTTTCTAAAAAAAGGTAATTTCCGATGACTTTAGAAAAGAAAAAAAGAGTCAATTTCTCATGATCGGATTTGGGATTTAGTATAGTGTATAGATATATGATCAGTTCCGATGCACATTCAAGTATAAAGTCCTCCAAACGGTGAACATTGATGTCATTTCGTTTTGTTTAACTGACTGGAACATCACGATATATTTGAAAAATACCACAATATTCTTTTCTTTTTGAGAAAAAAGAATACCACAATATTCTTTAGAAAATCGTATTTACAACTCAACCAAAAAGGCAGTACAACCCAGCAACCAATTGGAAACACAACGGTGGAGAGCATAGAATATCCAAAGACGATGGCTGACAAACAGGTACACTATTTCTATTAGCAAAAGGATTAAGAATTTTTGTAATCTTTTTGTTTTTGTTGATTAAATTATTTCAGTACATATATAGTAAGGTTCCCTTAGCAAGAGAGTCAGCTAGTACATTCTGCTCTCTAGGCATGAAGGTAAAAACAAAAAAAAATTCAAAGATAAAGATAAATATTCGATATACATGAAAATTCCAAAAAATTCCACGGGATATGAATTCGAGTTGACAGCTCTAACGAGCTCCATACAATCGGATCGAAACTACATGATATAAGTAGAATTGTTTTCTAATCTATTTTACACGAATATTTTAAATTATTGTCGTCACTAAATCTACACAACTAATTGATGGCATTTTAAACATTTAAATTTAAAAATATATTTTAAGAAGTAGAATAAGTGTAAACGTCCGGCAAGAGTTAATTACCGTTTTCAAGTAAGAATGTTTAGATTATTGCCAAAAATATAATTTATGTAAACTAATAGAGTAAATATATAAATCTGTAATATTGTGTAAGTCGTTTTTCGTAGTTTCGAATGTTATGGACACAACTTTTCACTAGCGGTGGGTGTTTGGGTATCCATTCGGAATCGGTTCGGATTTATTTGGGTTTCGGATTTTTAGGGTTAAAGATAAACTTCATTCAGATATTTATAATTTCGGTTCGAGTTCAGATTTTTGCGGGTTCGGGTTCAGATAACGAATTTAAATTATTTAAAAAAAAATATAAATTCATATATAATTTAAATTCTTCAAAATATAAAAATAAAATAATATATCATATAAATTTGAATAATTTATGCTAAAATACCTTAACTTAACAATATTAATTAGTTTTTTTTACAACAATATTAATTAGTTTGACTTGAATATTTGGATAGATAATCAATAGATAATTCAATTATTTTTAGTGTTTTTGAGTATTTTTAACTATTTTAAGCATTTATTTTTGACTGTTTGTATATATTCTTAACTATTTTGGACAAATTCAAAATATCTTATATATTCTAGGTATTTTATATATTCAATATAAATTTAATTAATATATTTAAGTATATAAATCTATTTCAGATACATTTTGGTACCTAAGTTATTTTGGTTCGGGTCAAGTTCGGTTATGGTTCTCTAGATACCAAAATTTTAAATCCACTCGAATATTTAACAAATTTCGGTTAGGATTGAGTACTATTTATTCGGATCAGATTCCGTTCAGTTCTTCGGATTCAGATTTTTTGGCCAGTCATACTTCTCACTGTAAATATGACGCAGATAAATTTAGTTTGTTAACAAAAACTTATGTCAAAGATTGGATACTGAAATGTTTTATAATATTAATAAATATTAAGAGGATAAAGTTTTGGTAAAGAAAACTGATATTTTTCTTTCAAAAATAAGTGGAGAATGGGATGAGACAAGAGATTATCTCTTTTTTGCTTGTCCTTATTCATTCACTGTTTGGGAAAATCTGGTGAGAGGCTTCTTTGGCCAGAGGACAAATCCCGACTAGACTCTCACGCTCAATGCGATCCAGCAGAACAGGTTGAATCGTCTTGATTCCATCCTAATTAATATGTTATTTCAAACAGTCATTTACTACATATGGAGAGAAATAAATACGAGGCGACACCAGGGCAAATGGACGCCCACGGACCAGCTGCGAAAGGTTATGTAGGAAGTATATATGGAAAGGTCTTATGTGTAAATTATATTGTCATGTAACCCTAGCTAGTCTTGTATATATATTGTAACAGCATGCTCTAATAAGATTACGCTTCCCATTACATATGGTATCAGAGCTTTCGATTCAAAAACCCTAAATAAACTAGCCGCTTCTTCTTCTTCTTCCTTCCTCCTTCCTTCAGTTGCCATGACTCACCCAACCAACCATGAAACTGTTATCACCATTGATTCAGTCAAGCTCTTAAACGTCAACATGACCAACGTTACGAAGCTCACGGCATCCAACTTTCTTATGTGGAGTCGTCAAGTCCAGGCCCTACTCAATGGCTATGGCCTCGCTGGATACATCACCGGCGACACCCCGATCCCAACCCCGACGATCATGACGGCTGAAGTCGTCACGGTCAACCCTGAGTACACGTCTCACCAACGTCAAGATCAGCTGATCTACAGTGCCCTCTTGGGTGCGATCTCAGCTAACATCCAACCCATCCTCGCTACTACAGCCACGTCTGCGGAGATCTGGGCGAAACTCTCCGCCACCTACGCTAAGCCAACTCGCGGACACATCCAACAACTCCGTCAACAGGTCAAGCAATGGAAGAAAGGCACAAAATCCATTGACGAGTACCTGCAAGGCTTCACCACTCGCTTTGACCAGCTCGCTCTCTTGGGAAAGCCGTTTGATTTGGAAGATCAGATCGAGTTCATCGTGGACGGACTGCCTGAGGAGTATAAACAAGTCGTGGATCAAATCCAAGGGCGTGATGTTACTCCTTCGATAACTGAGGTTCATGAAAAGCTGTTGAACCAGGAAGTTAAACTTCATGATGCTACGTCTGATGCCGTACTCCCGATCTCTGCGAATGTGGCTCAGTCCCGCCCTCAGAACAACAACTACCGCAACAACAACTACCGTGGTCGCTCGAACAATCGCAACAGTGGTAACTCATGGTCCCCACAGCAGCCGTACGCACCACGCCAAGAGCAACAATCACGTGGGTATCAAGGCAAGTGTCAGCTCTGCGGGGTCTATGGTCATAGCGCGAGGCGTTGCTCTCAGATGTCTCAACAAGGAGGCTACACTACCCCTGCCTTGGCACCATGGCAACCTCGTGCTAATCTGGCAGCTGCTGCGTACAACCCCAACAACTGGATTCTTGACTCCGGAGCCACACACCATCTCACTACCGATCTGAGTAATCTGGCGCTCCATCAGCCATACAATGGTGGTGAAGAAGTGACCATTGCTGACGGCTCGGGTCTCTCCATCTCTCATACGGGTTCCTCAATTCTTCCCACTCCATCTCGTCCTTTAAACTTAAACAATATCCTATATGTTCCTAACCTTCATAAAAACCTTATATCTGTTTACCGCTTGTGTAATGCTAATAAGGTGTCTGTTGAATTCTTTCCTGCCCACTTTCAGGTGAAGGATCTCAGCACGGGGGTCCGATTACTCCAAGGCAGAACTAAAGATGAGCTATACGAGTGGCCAGTACCATACTCCAAACCCACGTCTCTCCTTGCGTCACCAACCTCCAAAACGTCCCTCACCTCTTGGCATTTGCGACTTGGCCACCCAGCTCAACCTATCCTAAACACTCTTGTTTCTCAATTTTCTTTACCTACTTTGTTGTCATCTCAAAAACAAACTCCTTGTTCTCATTGCTTAATCAATAAAACCCATAAACTGCCTTTTTATTCAAATACCATTGTCTCAACCAAACCACTTGAGTATGTGTATAGCGACGTCTGGATGTCCCCAATAACCTCAGTAGACAATTTCAAATACTATGTTCTCTTTGTTGATCACTTCACGAGGTTTACTTGGCTATATCCGCTTAAGCTCAAGTCGCAAGTCCAGGCTACCTTCATCGCATTCAAAGCACTGGTAGAAAACCGGTTTAATGAGAAGATCAAGACTCTATACTCGGACAACGGTGGGGAATATCTTGCGCTGCGACAATTTCTTCAAACTCACGGTATCTCTCATCTGACGTCCCCACCGCACACACCAGAACACAATGGGATTTCCGAAAGGAAACACCGTCATATTGTGGAAACTGGTCTTACTCTCCTCAGCCAAGCGTCCATGCCTACTTCATACTGGTCTTATGCCTTCACCACTGCCGTCTACCTTATCAATCGCATGCCCACGCCAGTCCTCAACAACACATCACCCTACGCCAAGCTCTTTCAACAAGTCCCAAACTACCATAAACTTCGAGTCTTTGGCAGCGCGTGTTATCCCTGGCTCCGTCCGTATGCAAATAACAAAATGGCGATGAGATCGACTGAATGTGTCTTCCTTGGATACTCACTTACACAAAGTGCGTATATGTGTCTTGATCGCGGCAGCGGCAGAACCTTTGTGTCTCGCCATGTCCAGTTCATCGAGGACAAGTTTCCGTTTGCTACTCCACCCAAACCCACACCCCAGCCTGAGATGTCGCAAACCTCTCCCCCTTTCTCTGTGGTCCCACTTACCCTCTCACCACACCCGGTGCCACTCGTGTCTGCTCCATCTATGCCTTCCCCGGGCGGGGATCCTCACCGGCAGGCCACGCCTGACATTCCATCCTCTTCGTCTTCACTGATGAATGATGCTGTGCTATCTTCTGATAACACACAGGTGGACCCAGGTATTGAATCAACAACACCCTCTGGCAATGCACAGGTATGTACTCCAACTCCCACTCCTCCAATAATCACCACTCAACCAGCCCAACCCCCGCCACCTGCGAACCCAGCAACCAATATACATCCCATGCGGACTCGCGCAAAGAACCAGATACACAAACCAAACACTAAACACTCTTTCCTCACCATCAAACACCAAAGCACCCCACTGATCCCCACCACCGTAACCCAAGCCTTGAGGGATGAGCAATGGCGTAATGCCATGGGCGAAGAGATGGATGCCCAGATACGGAATCGAACCTATGATTTGGTTCCATCACATCCTGGTCAGCATGTTATTTCTACTAAGTGGCTCTTTTCTCATAAATATTTTCCAGATGGCACACTCAAGAGACATAAAGCAAGATGGGTGGCGCGGGGACACAGACAACAGCAAGGCATCGATTACTCGGAAACGTTTAGCCCCGTGGTTAAGTCGCTCACTATACGACTCGTTCTCCAGCTTGCTGTCTCCTGCGCGTGGCAAATCAAACAGCTTGACGTCAACAACGCCTTCCTCCAAGGAACCTTAACTGATGAAGTCTATGTCAGCCAGCCACCAGGCTATGTAGATAAAGACCGCCCTCATCATGTTTGTCGTCTCCGCAAGGCACTCTACGGCCTGAAACAGGCGCCGCGTGCGTGGTATCAGGAACTCAAGACGTTCCTCTGCTCCCTTGGGTTCCGCAACTCTCTAGCCGATACCTCTGTGTTTGTTTACAATGATGCAGGTCGAGTTGTGTATTGCCTCGTCTACGTTGATGACATCATTGTCACTGGTAGCAGTCCGGCTCTTGTCACGAGCTTCATCACTGCCCTGTCCAATAGATTCTCCCTCAAGGATCCAACGGACTTGGATTACTTTCTAGGCATTGAGGCGACAAGAACCGGTCATGGTCTTCATCTCGTGCAACGCAAATATATCAATGACCTCCTCCGTCGCACCAACATGGTTGATGCAAAGCCAGTCACCTCCCCAATGGCAACAACGCCGAAGCTGTCTCTCAAGTCTGGCACTGCCCTCTCGGATCCGACTGAGTACCGAACTGTCATTGGTAGTCTACAATACCTTGCGTTCACGCGGCCTGATATAGCTTATGCGGTGAATAAGCTCTCTCAATTTATGCATTGTCCGACGGATCTACATTGGCAGGCTACCAAACGGATCCTTCGTTATCTCGCCGGTACATCTTCACATGGCATCTATCTCCGTAAGGACTCCCCTCTGTCTTTACATGCATTTTCAGACGCCGACTGGGCAGGAGATGTTGATGATTTCGTCTCGACGAATGCGCACATTCTGTATCTCGGAACCACACCCATCGCATGGTCCTCCAAGAAGCAACAAGGTGTGGCGCGTTCCTCGACGGAAGCTGAGTATAGAGCTGTGGCTAACACAGCCTCTGAAGTGCGATGGGTCTGTTCTCTCCTCTCAGAACTTGGTGTCACGTTACCCTCGACGCCGGTGATATATTGTGATAACGTCGGCGCCACGTACCTCTGTGCTAATCCAGTTTTTCACTCTCGTATGAAGCACTTAGCCTTGGACTACCACTTCATACGCGATAATGTCAGCTCCGGGGCTCTGCGCGTGTCACATGTCTCCACTCATGATCAGCTCGCGGACGCACTTACAAAACCGCTTGCTCGAGCACGCTTCATCTACTTATCTAACAAGATTGGAGTTCGACAACTACCTCCATCTTGAGGGGGTATGTAGGAAGTATATATGGAAAGGTCTTATGTGTAAATTATATTGTCATGTAACCCTAGCTAGTCTTGTATATATATTGTAACAGCATGCTCTAATAAGATTACGCTTCCCATTACATAGGTTATTGATAGGTCGATGAGGAATATAATCGTGTCACTGAAGTATGGTCTGCAGTATCGAAACGCTGGACTTTTGCAGAGATTGTTTCAGCTCACCGGCTAGTTTAGAGGATGGACTTTTCCATAGAATTAGTCACACTCTATTCTTTATAGTATATTATACATAGCCTGATTCTTTTGTAAATGAAACTCTTTCATGTTTGATCAATAAATTTGAAATTTCATTAAGAAAAAAGATGTCAAATGGTTTTTATATGATTTATTTACGTAAGTAAGTGTGTAAGGACCAAATTTAGTACAAAGGCATCTTGGACATCTCTGTACAAAATATTAACAAACTAATACTAGTAGTTTATGTTATGTACAACTAGAGAAAACCCTAGTGACATATACAAAAAGTTAATGAATAGTGGCACAAATAATTACAATAATATAAAATAAAGAGCTTAAGAAAACATCTGTCAAGAATCTTTGTGCTTCAATCTGTGAAAGTTAAAACAGTAATCATAGCTTCAGTGGCCAACAGCTCTTTGTCTGTACACTGCTGGTTTCATAAGGATTCTCTTTTAAAGAAGTGAAGAAACAAAGAAAGAAAACAAAATCAAAAGAGCTTAATCAAGAAAGATATGTTTGGCAATTGTGACCAGAAGAAGAAGATGCCTAGCATCAGCTCTCCCAATACCAATCCACTGGTCTCTTTCTCTCTGTCTCTCTCTTTATATATATATATATGTATATATCCCAAATAATATGCGTCAGTTATCTTTTGTTTCCTAGCTTTTGGATCCGAATAATATCCATTTGTTCTCTTGCTTTTAGTTGAACCACACGGTCTAAAATTTTCTTCCTTCTCCCTCTCTTCTCAGGCTATTATGCAGAGCAAGAACATGATTGTGGCTCCGTCTCATCAGCAGCAGCAACAACAGCAAGCGCATCAACAGCAACCACAACTTAAATGCCCTCGTTGCGATTCTTCTAACACAAAGTTCTGTTACTACAACAACTACAGCCTCTCTCAGCCGCGGCACTTTTGCAAGGCTTGCAAGAGGTATTGGACACGAGGTGGGACCCTCCGTAACGTTCCCGTAGGCGGTAGCTACCGGAAAAATAAACGTGTGAAGCGGCCAGCAACCGCTGCCTCCACGGTCTCGAAGACTACTTCTTCATCCCCTAATCATCAGATCTCCCATTTCTCTTCCATGAATCATCATCCCATGCTCTATGGTTTATCAGATCATGTGAGCAGTTGTAATAGTCTTCCAATGATTCCAAGCCGGTTCAATGATTCTTCAAAGACTTCATCAAGTGGTTTAGAGAGTGAGTTTTTCTCATCTGGTTTTAGTGGCCTTGGTGCTCTTGGTCTAGGGTTTCCACATCATATGAGTCATGACCACACCGCCATTAACGGTGGCTTCATCAACAACTCTACAGCAAACAAACCCTTTCTTCTCTCGGGGCTATTTGGGTCTTCGGTATCTTCATCTTCCTCTAGTCATCTCCAGCATCCACACAAACCCATGAACAATGGTGGTGAGATGATGGGACAATCCCATCTCCAAACCCTAGCATCACTTCAAGATCTGCATGTTGGAGGTAACAATGAAGATGTGAACAAATTAGGGAAGCTGGGTCAGATCTCAGGGACCTTTAGTGGATTCATGTCACCATCCTCTTTAGATCCTTCAAACTCCAACAACATATGGAATAATGCGAGTGTTGTCAATGGAGGATGGCTTGATCCGACAAATAATAACGTTGGATCCTCCCTTACCTCCTTGATATAAACCAAAACTTATTGCTTATAGAATCCATTACTAGCTGGGGTTTCATCTTCATCACTTTTTTTCTTTGCGTTTTGAGATGAGAGAAGAAGCTTGGATCAGAGAGATAAAATCAGGGGAAATGTTGATGTTAGCTACTATAAACTCCCTCGGATCCTCTTCATCTCAACATCTTCATCACGCGTTGTTCAAGAAAAACAAAAGAGCGCTCAAGATTGGTTCAAGGTTTACTATGTTCGACTGTTAACTTCACTCGAGGTAAATTATATGTGTACGTAAATAATATGGTCCTGACTTTCATCATCTTTTTTTCATCTATGTAATTCGAAGGTCCACCACATGGGTTGGTGTTTCTTTTCATTGGAACTAGAAGGGTAAATTTGGGTTAAATTGAGTTTCTCATGGGGTCAGAGAACTCATTTCACGTTTGATTTCTTTTTAGTTTCACATTTCTTCTTTGGTGTGGCTTTCATTGGGTATACAAACAGAGGGAAGGGTGTGGTTTTGTATTGTTAAAACTTTGGTTATTTATGTAAGAGTTATGTTATTACGGTTCTTTTGGATACATGTCTATGTATATTTATGTTATATATATTTACGTTATAATCACGATAGATATGGGACGAAGGTACATGTGGATCAGTGGATAACTTGATTAATTGTCCAAAAGGAGAGCGTCCTTTAGATAATGTCAAATGGGAGATTCATGAATAGGAGAAACTTCGCAGAAACGACGTTAATGGATACAAATTAGTTGACACATATATATACAATATACATGTAATATACTAAGACCGACAAAGTGAAAGCGTGGTTAGACATCTTATTTATATAAACATTCTGCTCGTAGAGTCGTAGTTATGTCATATTAATGAATAATGATTTTGTTCTTTACCATTTTGGTTACAAGCCTACAACTCATGGTTTCATGTATATATGAACACAAGTTTTGGTCCAGGCTTGGAGTTTATTGATGCGTCATTATAAAGTGGGCACGAGTTCGTTACCAGCTTCTGCATGTCATTTTCTCTGCAATGATTCTTTTCGTGCAAGTATTGGAGATAGATTTATTCGTTAAAGATTTGGGTCGGCAGACTCGGTACCGTGTGGACCAAGAACTTTATTACCTTTGTGTGGATAATTTATGGATCAAAATCAATTATCACACGAAAGAATGTTATTAACACGTATACTGTCGTCTAACATTCTAGCTTATGGACACATCAGACGAGAACTTGACCTGATTATTTTCAGCAATCTGCATATACGTTTTCATTGTTGATATTATGTATTTATATGAACAAAACTTCGATTCGCTCCATGTGGTAAACTTTCTAATTCACCTCAACTCTTGAGATCAATCAAACTGTCACATAGGATTAATAAGAGAAGGTATTAAAATTAAAAAGAAAAAGAAAAATAGCTAAATAAAGAAAAGGAAGAGGTCGCCGTTAACGAAGTAATAGAACGTGATCTCCATCTGCTAGTTCTTCTTCATAGCCCAGAGATATATGATTTTGTTTGTCAAGTTTGAATCTCCAATTCTTTTGACCAAAAAAAAAAGAATCTCCAATTCTATGCTTTCAAATCCAATATCGATTTCTCTTTCTCGTAACTAAATCAAGTCATGTTGCCTTCTAAAACATTGTTTATGTATGTTCTTAAACACGCTCCTCGTATAATAATAACTAGATTTTGACCCGCACGCCCGTGCGGGTGTATTTTTTTTTAAAATATGATATTATTTACTTTTTATGTTACTATTTAGGGTTGGGCAAAAAACTCGAATTCGAAGAATCGAACTGATCCTAATCCGAATAAGTAGTACTAAATCCGAACCAGAATTGATTAAATATCTGAATTATTCAAAAATTTTGTATTTGAAGAATTGAAACCTAATCCGATCCGAACCGAATTATTTTGGGTATCCAACATATATTTATATACTTATATATATTAATTATTTTTATATTTAATATATATAAAAAACATTCAGAATATATATGATACTTTTAAGTTCGCATAAATGCTTGAAAATATATACAAATAATTAAACGTAAATATCTTAAATAGTTAAAAAATACTCAAAACTCCAAAAATACTCAAATAATTATTAATTCTCTATCCAAATATTTAAACCAAACCTATTTAAATTGGTTATCCAAATCAGAACCAAATCCTCAAAGATCTGAACTCAACACAAAATCCCAAAAAGAACCGAAAACGAACCCGAACGCCCACCCATAATCACTATTATATATATATATATATATCCATATATGTGTTATCATAGGTTACAAAATATGTGTGAACATATAATTAATCGTATTTTATACGTACCATCAAATAAGTTTTCTTATAATTAATAATATTTTATACGTACAATCATATAAATAATCACATATATTATATTTTAAAATTTAATATGAAATAAAAAAACCATAATTTAAGTTGTTGTTTGAAATTGAGCTTTGTATTGTATTTTTATTATATATATTGAAAATATTTTTATAATAGTTATTGGAAAATATGTTAGTAAAAATCAAATTTTGAATATATGTATATTTTTGAATGAATTTTTGATATAAATCAAGTTTAAATTATTATTTTGATTTGAATATATATATCAAGTAAAATAGACTCATTACTTTTTAATATAATGTAATGGACTTTTAATTTTTTTTATTAGCATAAGCCCATTATTTATTTTTCTAACTTACTACTATCCATGTTTCCAAACAATACTATTTTTTTTAACTACTATTCATATTGCCAAACAATCTCATTTTGTACTTGAGTTTTAATAAGATAGATAATAATACTCCTTAAAGCAGTTTTAGGGATTTTTTGATCAAATCTTTTCTAAACTTCAGATGCAGAGAGAAACAAAGGAAAGGGGCTTCACGGCTTCAAGCTCTGAATATGAAGTTGACGGCAATGAACAAGCTCTTGATGGAGGAAAATGATAGGTTGCAGAAGCAAGTGTCACACCTGGTTCATGAAAAGAGCTACTTCTGTCAACACACCCCCAACGTAAGAATCCTTATCTTGAAGATTAGTAGTTAGTTTTACTTTTTTTTAAATGAGTGCCATATTGATTTTGTTTTACCTTTTGGTTCCAGGCTTCACTTCCAGCTACAGACATAAGCTGTGAATCAGTGGTGACTAGTGGACTAGAGCCTACAAGGGTATCTGTGTAGATAGAATCATTCCTATGCAATGCTCTACTACTACTACCTTACATATGTAGTCACACTGATCTGCTTCTTCTTCTTCTTTTTTTCCAGGTCGCAGAGATTGTCAAGGATCGGCTTTCGTGGTTCCGGGAATGCCGAGCTGTTGATGTTATGAATTTTTTTGTATTCTTACAAGGCATTAGAGAAGTGAAATCAATGCAATGCATACAGCTACAGATGTGAGGCTTTGAATCTGCGGTTGTGTAGGCTAATGTTCTTTGATATATGTAGGGGTTTGCATTCACTGACTAAGCAATGTCCTGCTTTGAAGTTGTTCCAAAGCATTTGAAAGTTGAGGAATACGTAGTGTTATATTCTTACGAGGCTTTAGAGAAGTGAAATCACATACAGCGACATATGTGAGCTTTAGAATCTGCTGATAGGTTTTAATACCCTAGAAAACATAGAACAATTAGACTTTTAATGGAGATTCTACATAATTGATGTCCTTAATTTGAAAGAGGATAAAAAAGAGTAACTCAACCTACCTTAGATTCCAAAAAATTGATGTTCTTCTCTGTAGGTGATGAAGGAGAAGAAACCGACGGCGTTAACCATTTTCCTTTTCTTAAAATCTTAATACATTTTCTTATCAATCCTATGTGGCAGTTTGATTGGCTTCAAAAAAGGAGGTGAATTAAAGAGTTCACCACAGAGAGTGAACCCAAGTTTTGTTGTTATTATATTTATTATGACATCTTTAACCAATCAAATTGCAAACGATTTAGGTATTTAACGTTTCTAATAACAAACTGATGTTTGATGAAATACAAGACAATGTTGAAACGTTATAGGGAGTCATGCCATTATATAAAATTTACTTCAACTAGCCAATGCATAGGCCCATGAATGAGATATTGACAGTATAACCCAAACATATTCCCATTTCTTTCTCTAATCAAAAATTCCGTTCTATATAAAAATGCATCTTGTATGATACAAATTTATAATTCTTTTTTGATATAGAAGCGCAACATGAAGGGAACGCCGTGTTTTTTTTCTAACACCAAACTCTTCTTTAGAAGCCTACTAAGTTAAGATGGTTACAACCGGAGAAGCACACAACAACAAAAATATAAAAAAAAATAAAACAACGAAAATGTAGAATTGATCCATAGAGAAGCCTTACTTCGAATTCTAAAGCCAGTGTTTGAAAGAACACAATCACAATCAAGTCGAATACAAGACCGACGTTGAAAGACCCAACTGATGAGTTTGAGAGTGATTGGCGACTGTCTATGACGATGCTAGGATCGCTAAAGAAAGATATATTGGTTAGTCCTTCATAAAAATTCCTTGGTGAAAGAGAGTTGGACCATAAACTCTGGTTCTAGAGTAATCATCTTAAAAAACAAGTGACATTATATCCAAATCAAGACGACTCATTGTGACAGTTATGGGCTCGACAGTTTAATGCAACAAAGAAAGATGTGGATTCTCAAGGAGAAATCCGGGACAGCTAAATGTAGAGTCGTGATTTCAATTTTAGATAACTCGTCAAAAAGACAAAGAATGTCATTTCTGAGACAACAAAGAGCCTCAATGTGGCTTTTCTAGACTCAAAGGGTTTGATGTGTAGCCAGTGGCGGACGCAGATGGTAACGTACGGGGGCACGTGCCCCTATCTAATTTTTATTTTTCTTTTAATAATTAGTACCAGCTTAAAGAAATGCCCTGCAACTCTAGAACTATACATACTGAAAAAATGTCATCATGTGCCCCCATCTAATTATGATGCTGCATCCGCCCCTGTGTGTAGCTGCATGTAGAATGGTGGGACTGCAGAGGTCGGAGTGGGGAAACCGGGACAGCTAAAAATAGAATTGTGAATCCTGAACTTCTCGGAAAAGATACAAGATGTCATGCTTATCTTTATAAAAATAGGAAAAAGCCTCATGCCCTAATTTTAAATCAAAATTAAGGGCCTCACTTAAATAGACAACACACTAATTTGTAAATTATTGCTTACATATATTACATAATTGTTATATATGTTTCTCTTAGATTTTAGTGTCGGCTTCTAAGATTCTGTAACTTTTATTGAAAGAAATAAGGAGAATTTTTTTTTTATAGATTAATAATTAAATTACATGTTGATGTGTATGATTTCATGTGTTTTATGATTTATGATTAATAGCTTAAAAGTTATGAATCTCTTCACCGCAAGGTGAGAGACTGATTTTTCAGTGAAATGATGCACTTTAAAATTTTCACTACTACAACTACAAGTAACACACATTTCATAATTCGGGGTTTAAGCGAACATGACCTGAAGTGCACAAGAGTTATGAATCTACCATTTCAGTTGTTTGTAAACACACAAACATAAATTTAGCGTTTAAAATAATTCCTTAGACTCTTTAAGATCTTTATTGTCAGTCTCTCTACCAATTTCTCAATTCCAGTATATAAAAGGGATTGAGCTAGAGCTATGAGGTTATCCACGCTAGCCACAACATCTTAATTTTTAGTGTCTTCTCTTCTGTTCTGCTATCAAATTGAACAGTTTCTTCGTCTCTTCAGTTGTAATCTTATTTTTATCTCTCATAAATTGTAAATCGCTTCAGTTTTTTCATCTCCACTAAAAGTTCTAGTTTTCTCTCAGCTCCTATATATTCCTATTATCAATCAATTCACTTTATGAAGAAAAATGATCACACAAATGGCGAAAAGCCTACATGGAACTAACTGAGACAATCACTTTTTTACGTATGAGAAAGAAAATTCTACGAGACCATAATACACTCAAAAATCCAAATAATAATGGTCACTAATTGAGTTTCTTTTTTTTTGGTCATCTAATTTAATTTCTTCAAAATACAACTAACGATATACTGTTTTTTTCACAAAATTGAAAACGCAAAATATCATATCTCTCTAAAAAAAGTTTAAAAAAGAAATTTTTTTAAAAAAATATTCTTTAAAAATTGTTTTGATTTTTAGTAAATATATTTTTAAAGAAATGTAAAAATTAAAAGGTTAATGGTCATTAACTGAGTTTCTACAAAATATAAATAACGACAAATTGAGTTTTATAAAGTTTAATATCTTAAATATCATATTGTTTGCCATAATAAATTGAATTATTTTTAATGTTTGAGTTCAAATAATATTTAAACTATGATTTTGAATTATTCTAGTATTGGTAGACCTTTCAATATATGTAAACATGTAAATATTAATAATTATTAATTGTGCTTCAAAAATATAAGTAATGATGAACTGATATTTCATAAAATTTAATGTGCTGAATATCATTTCTTCCTAAAGTTAAATTAGTTTTTTTTCTGTGTTTGACTTCAAATAATTCTTTACATTATAATATTCATTGTTTGGTTTTAATAAACTTCTTTCCAGAGATATGTGAAATATACAAAATTAATACTTTAATTGAGTTTATATAAAATAAAAGTAACGATAAATTGTGATTTTCAAAATTTGAAAATGATAAATATCATATAATTTCTAAAATTAATTTATTTGTCGTTTTTGAATTCAAATTTAAATTGTAGTTTTAAACTGTTTTTTTTTTAAATCCCTTTCAAAGATATGTGAAAAGCAATTAAAAATAAGTACAATTAGTAATGGTCAGTAGTTGAGTTTCTAAAAAATAGTTAGTGACTAATTAAACTTTCACAAAGTTTATTATGTTAATATCATATATTTTCTAAAACTAAATTGACTTGTCTTTTTCATGTTTGAATGCGTAAAATTTGTAAGTGAGCGTTTTAAACAATGTAGATATTAAAAGAATATTAGTGGCCAACTGTTAATTGAGTATTTACAAAAAAACAAAAAAAAAGTATCAATGCCAACTAATTGAGTTTCCCCAAAATTTGATATGCTAGTTATTATACCATTTGTAAAACATAAAAAATCAGTTTCAGTGTTTGAATTCCCATTGTTTCCAACTGCATATTAGTTGGATTGTAGTCACTAGAATCCTAATAGCAATTTAAGGAAAGTTAATAAAGTCCAAAAAAGTAAATATATAGCCTTCTCTCTCATAAAATACAGCCAATAACCTTCTCGTGGTCTTCTGTGCCATAAAAATCATTATATACATTCAAACACCAATTTAAGGCCACATATACATATATATGTATGTATGTATCTATTAGCATTCATATATACACCTCTCTCTCTCCTTGTGTGAGTGGTGAGATGGGTATCCCTATAAGGTGCAGCATCGAACCATCTGCAACATTTTGACTCGTTTTCTTTTGTGTTTTTCTAACATCTGTCTCTTCCTCACTCGATCTCCCTCTCTTTTCTTTTTCAATCTCCCCAACGAACCTCCCTTCATAACTCTCTTTCTCTCCCCGGGAAATATGGATAACTTCTTGCCCTTTTCCTCTTCTAACGCAAACTCTGTCCAAGAACTCTCCATGGATCTTAACAAGAATCGCTCGCACTTCTCCATGGCGCAGCCTCAGCACTTGTTGCCGCCTTACTCGTACGTTGCATGTCCGGCACTTGATCAGACGGGGACCATGAATCATCAGCCTCTTCACTCATCGGTTGCTTTTCCTCAGATCCCGGTTGTACAAACCGGAGGTGAATTCGGCTATTTGGTTTGTAAGCCCGGTGTGAGGCAGGAACGAGGTGGATTTCTTGATCCACACTCCACTAAGATGGCTAGGATCAACAGGAAGAAGGCGATGCTAAGATCAAGAAACAACTCTAACCCTAATTCTAGTTCGAATGAGTTGGTTGATTCAAGGAGACAAGTGGCTCTTACCATGAAAAATAATGCCGAGATTGCTGCTAGAAAAGATTTTTATCGATTCTCCTCATTCGATAACAAGGTATGTATTTCTTTGGCCCAAAATAATGGAATATATGCGATTCTACATTCATAACATGATAATGTTTTTGAATTTTTTGTTGACTGTACGTAGAAACTTAGGGTTTTGTTGGTGAAGCACTTGAAGAACAGCGATGTTGGGTCACTTGGGAGGATTGTTCTACCAAAGGTGTGTAAATTCTTACATTTCTCGTATTCTTTATGGTATAATTAATGTTAAAACAATTTTGTAGAGGTAAAAACACTAAATATGTTGGGGATGGATTGATGAAAGATTATCAATTACGTAACTACGAATTTTAAAACCTCAATTTCATGAGAAAGTTTTTTAAAAGTAATATAATTTCTGATTTGGCTATTACCATTTAAAAAGATATTATCACTGCGACCACATATTCTCTCATTATGCAATTTCACACATTTTCCTCCATTCAAACCATCGTTGTTTAACCAATGAGAAGTTTAGTCTCTAAAACACATGGAAAACAAGAGGGATTTTTTTTTGATAAACCAGAGGAAAATTAAACATGAAAACAAAATGTGAAATATATAATTGTTTAATCAATACGGAGTATTTTCGTTCATTCCTTTTGGTGTGAGCTTTTATGTTATACAGTACTATAGTATTTTTTTTAGTTTAGCAAGAATATGGTGATTAAAAATCTAGTTTAAATTTGGTTTATCTATATTTTAAATTTGAAGGACTAAAAGTCAAAGTTTTGGAATGAGCACCAAAAATGAAATACAGTATGAAAAAAAATCGAAATAGATTGATCATAGCTCCTTCAATCTAATATTCCGTGTAAAAACTTACTAACCAATGAATAAAAAACACGAGAAGTAAACGATTTTCTAGTTGTAGTTAGCTAAAATGGTTAATAAAGTGGTTAAAATGACTTTATTTTGAAACGGGGTTGAAAAAAAGTCGTATATATATATATATATATATATATTCCTTTCCTAATTAATTGCCTCTTAAATGGCATTCCTCGAAATCATTAAGGAAAAGTAGAAAACAAACAAAAAGCCATTATGGATTAATTGGGGTAGTTTACTAGTTTTATTATAGAAAAATCATATCAAATCATCCCCTTTATCTATCTTAGTAAGAAAATAATTAGTTTATTTGCACCCAAAAAATAATTAGTTTATTAAAAAGTAACTAAGTAAATCATGGGTTTGGAGCGCAGAGAGAAGCAGAAGGAAATCTTCCGGAGCTATCTGATAAAGAAGGAATGGTATTAGAGATGAGAGATGTTGACTCTGTGCAGTCTTGGTCTTTCAAATACAAGTGAAGTCTCGTTTCCTTTCTCTTATATATATTGATAGAAAACATTTTTATGTTCCATTTTTTAATCTACCAATAGTTTAACAAACCTTATAAGTTCTTTAGTGATTTTTTGTTAGTGGTATGTTTTATAGCTTGGAATTTGTTATATCGGTTTCAATTTAATATTTTTGGAACGAGAGAACTTATAAGGCTTGCATTAATGTGAAACGCAGGTACTGGTCCAATAACAAGAGCAGAATGTATGTCCTCGAAAACACAGGTAATTAAGGAACTACTTTGTTCTTTCAACAAGTATAGTTTTTTTTTTAATTCTTTTATGTTGAAAATTAAAGGAGAATTTGTGAAGAAAAATGGAGTATTGATGGGAGACTATCTAACAATCTACGAGGACGAAAGCAAGAATCTCGTGAGCTCTCTTATTAACTCTCTTTTCTTATTTTATTTTGGAAAAGACAAAATGTTAAATAATGATTGATTAGTAGTCCAAAATTGGAAATTTGAAAGTGTGTCATTGAATTTAGTTTGTTCAGCATCCAGACAAAAAAATTAATTGCATTTTTATGATTTTTAAATGAAGATTTTAATTGATGTTTCTGCTATATTTGATCATAAATATAACATTCTACTATCTTATTACATCTTTGAAATAGTAGTCAAGTATTTGGTGATGTTTTATCCTTTCCAAAAAATAGTTATTTTGAGCAGCCAATTTATTTGGTTTTGAATACATGCATTGTACCAACCGAACAGTTTTTCAGAATTTGGTTTTCTATTTGCGTTATTATTTTATGTATATATATAAATATATAAAAAATGATGTTGAAGTCAATTTTGACTAGTATGGTTTGAACTAAAAAAATAAAAGTTAGTAGTCTTAATATTTCTGTTTATCTTCACAGAATATTTTTATCAAAATTAATTTAATATTAATGCTAAAAAAAATTTTACATATGTAAAAATCAATACTGAAAGTATATAGTTAAAGTCCTATACATGACTTGTTGAAATTTAATTGAATAATGTTTTGGTCAACAACATAGAACTTATTAGAGTTTTTTTTTTTTTTTGGTAAAAGAACTTATTAGAGTTTTTTCATGCTTATATTTGGTTTGGTTATTAAATAATTTTCTAACATTTATTTCTCCTAATTGACCAAAATGATCAACTGCTTTTTTTTTTTTTTGAACAACCCAAAATGATCAACTGCTAAAACATCTTATATATGTGTATATTTGTTTGGCTTCATTACAGTACTTCTCCATCAGAAAGCACCCACACAAACAAAATGATGGAAGAGAGGATGAGTCGATGGAAGTTATCGAGATGAACTTCTATGAAGATATAATGTTTGATTACATACCAAATGATGAAGACGATTCCATTGCAATGCTCCTCGGAAATCTAAACGAGCACTATCCCTACCCAAATGATCTTATGGATCTCACTGTCAATCTTGATCAGCATCAGCAAGCCACCTCCTCGTCGCCACCTGCTGATCACATGAGCTCGAACGATTTCTTATGGTGATGTGATGGACGTTGATATAGATTCCCTTTGAGATGATATACAAGGGATAAAAAGAAAAGAGTATCATATTCATATCCATATTTGTTTGATAAAATGTGTTTGTTCCCAATCTATTATTTATGAAAAACTTATTTGTGTTTAGCTCCAGATTAATTAAATATTTTTCATTTGACTTTTATACTCCATAAGCAAAATTCACAAGATGTGAATTCAATAGTATTTAGTTAGGCAATTGTTGAAGTTTTTGTGTAGTTTTAGAGAGGTTCAGATAATTTCCTCTTTTATGAAAGTATTGGTTCCGCCATTATCTTTCCTTTAGGATTCACCAATTTTTTTTTTCTGGAGAGATTTGTTGCAATTTCCTCTTCGTCGTTAACCGCTTCAGCTGTTATTGACCATGAACTGGTGGCTTATTGAAAATTGCTACCAATTCTGAATCCAGCCAGGTGTGAGTTTTTGGTATTTCGTATCAATCTCTCAAATATTTTTTTTAAGCCTTTATTTTTGTATTGTTTACTAGTAGTTTTCTGCGCCATACACAAAACTAAACCTTTCAAAATAATTATATATATATAAATTTACTTTATTAATTAAAAATAAAAATAAAAATAAAATCATGAATATTTATTTATTATTTATTTTCCATTTGACTTAACAATATTTACTTTATTTTTTTGTTTACATAAGTTAACTGTGTTTCAAAAACAAAAGTTAAGTAAAATTATGCTAGAAGTAACAATTTTGTTTATCTTATATTTATATATTTTAAACAGTAATTCTGAGTATATATTTTGTTTAAATTTTATCTCATCAATAAAATGTATTTATTTTATTTATCTCATAAAAATAATATCACACAACAATTATTGTATAATATTTAAATCCAATAAATTTAATAGATTAAAAATTCAATTAATCATCTATAACTTAACTGTTCATAAAATATTAATTAAAATTGTCATAATTTATTTGTTAAAAACTTTTATAATGAATTTTGATGAAAATATATAATTATACATCGACAAACAAATTAACTATACAAAATTACTTACTTATTTTATCATAAGTTCATTTTAATAAAAAATATATTTACACTTATATTTTTTAGAATATTAATATTATTATAAATATAATTTACAAAATGTAGCCAGATTCTGTAATATCTTATTTTAAGATTTTTAACAAATATTAAAAGTTTTAACATTAAATTTGTATATGTCATAGTAAGAGGGAGATAATCCATTTCATCATTTTTCTTTCAAAATAAATGTGGTGATGACACACAAACAAAGTTTAGAAAATTAATTCCTAAATAATGTTTTGGGGATCGTTTTATTTACGTATTATAAAACCTTGAAAGTTAGAGGTACTTATTAGTTAGAATAGTTCAATGTAAACTAGTGTTATTATAACTGGAACTATTTTAATAAATTTAGTTGGATTTTCTAATACATTGTGGATTAATTAGTATGTATTATAATGAAGTTATTTGTGTTTTCAAACAATGATAAAATAAAAACTAACTCAACATTAATTTGTTATTAAATGTTTTTGATAAACTTTATTATTAAAGATTTTGACTAACCTTTCTTTTTGTCGAATATTTTTGATATTTTCAAGTAGTATGTAGCTTTAAATTTTCAGTTTGAAGTTTAAAATGTTTACTTAAGTTATTATCTTTTAATTTTGGTTATGTATAATTTTGGATAAATATGACAGATTTTAGATTAGGAAGAATCAATCAACTGAACCGAATGATAATCATTTTTTGGGAATTTATAAGTATAATACATTTAGAACCAATCCAGAGTTGAGTAGAACCGACTCGAAACCGAATTAAAACTCTATGGGTATTTATATAAATATAAAACTTATCTACATACAAGACAAATCCGATAAACACTAACCCTGAAAACTTGAATGCACATACATAGATATTGGAATAAAAACTTATGATGATGTAATGTAATTCATGAAAAAAAGAAAAGGAAATATATATCTTGATTATTTTCAAATCCATCTGAAAACCTTTTTATTTATTTTACTTTTGTTATAGATATAAGAATACATTAAAATATATTAATATCAGAATCTAATAAAATACAATAGACTTCGAATAACATAAAGTTTTAGGAGGTGTTATAATTTAATGGATATTCATCTTATATATTAAAACAGAAGTTACAACCTTGATTCATGTGTGATTTTTTTTAAAAAATGGACCTAATAGATCTATTCATAGAAATTCATATTACATTTTAGTTCAGACTAATAATAAATATAAATTTTAAAATATTTTAATCATAATATCTTTTGATATCTTTTCATTTTAAATATAAATATATTTATTTTAAAATTCTAACAAATCTGCTTAAAAAGATTTTTACAAGATCTTTATTTTCGAAATTATATTTAAATATTTTCGCTAATTTCAAAATTAGTAAAATATTATTATACATTAATATATTCAGTTATATAAAACTAAAAATAAAAAATCTATAATATTTTATTTATTATATAATCATAATCAATCATATTAAAATAAAATTATTATATTGAGCTAAATATAATAAAATTGTATTAAATATATATATTTATATATTTTATTTTCGTAATTACAAATTATTTATGTTCAAAAATATGTTGGTAAGATGGGTTAACATTATCAAACTATATAATACATGTATAAAAATTAACATGTATTTCTTTAAAGTTAATAATATAAAATCTTTGTAACTACTTTAATCATAATATATTTTCATTTTAAATATAATATATATTTATATATTATATTTTAGAAATTCTAATAAATCTGTGTAAAATTATTTAAACAATAACTTAATGTATTTTAAGTTATCGTTTAAAAATGAAAATAAATAAATTATATCATATTTTATCTACTTTATAGTCATGATCATGTTAAAATATAATTATTATACTAAAATAAATATGATAAAATTATATTCAATTGATAAATTTATAAATTTTATTTTCATAAATATAAACTATTTATTTAAAATATAATATGATGATAGAACAGCTTAAAATTAACAAACTATATAATACATGTCTAAAAATTAACATATCTTAGACTTTTATATATACAATAATAAATTATCTAAAATGAATAAGAATAAAAATATTGGAAAAAAAATCCAGTTTTGAAAGACGGGTCAGAATTTAACATAAATTAAATACAAAATTATTTTTAAATATATTTTTTCATGAATATATTAATTTGTTTAATAACTAAATGCAAATACAATAAGATAAATATATAATAAGAAGTGGTAAATACATACGGGTTTAAACAATTAATTAATTATAACATGTAAATTATAAAATTATTGTATTTGAAATAGTTATATAAATATTTAAGTATATGATTAACATTAAAAATATATACCACTTATATTCGAAAACAATAATTTATGTATAGAAAAGTGAAAACAAACACCCGTGCGGTTGCACGGGTCAAAATCTAGTGTATATTAAATTTAGAGTTTTTTTTATTTAAGTTTAGAGTCAAATCCAGTGTTACAATAAAATCTCATATTATCAATGTATATTGGATTTTATTAGATTCCAGTTATGAGAGATTTTTCTGGATTTAATATACTTTTATCTGTAGAAGACTAAAACAAATACATTTTTTCATATTTCCAGTATTTAAAATATATAACTTCACTATTTTTTGTCTTTTTATAAACTATATTATTCATTTTTTCATTGTAACATTTAGACATGAGCATTAAGATTTTCGGGATGAGTTTGAATCGGTTTTTATTGGGTCCATGTTTTTCAGAGAGAAGTTTGGACCCATATAGATACCCATAAATTTATATTTCGTGTTGAGTCGGTTCAACTTATGGATCAGGTCAGATCGGTTCTAAATATTTTATACCTAAAATATCTTAAAATTTGGGTATATTTCGATTTATTTTTTCAGTTCTTTTTAATCTAAAATTGGTCAAATTTATCCTAAAATAAGATAAATAACCAAAATTGAGTCAGAAAATAATTAAAATTAAAATTTTAAGATTCAAGCTGAACATTGAAAGTTATATACTACTTGATTTTTTCAAAGCAAATTCTACAAAAAGAATGGATTGGTAAAAAAATATGCAATGAATTGTTTTACTAAAAATATTTTAACTGAATTTCATTTTCTTATTGAATTGATAATACGAAGAAATTTATTAAAATATATAATAATTTATCTATCATGTATTAGATGATTTAACTAAATCTATTAAAATACTTGCCATTACAATTACACTAAAATAAACTGATCTACTCAACACCTCTTCAATGTATTTCATATTCCATCTAATAAGAATTTAATCCAATAACACCAGATTTGATTATAAATTTAAAATACATTCAACTCTACTAAATTATAATACTCCATCCTTTCGAAAAGATACATATTCTAGAATTTGTTTCTGTTTCAGAATGTTATATTTTTGTATTTCCAATGCACTTTTTATAAATTAATAATGATTAATCGTAAACTTTAAGAAAATTAATTGCATTTTCTGAATTTTTATTGGTTTAAAATTATAGGAAATAGATGATGATAGAAATTATGTATTTAATATTGAAATTAAATATGTTTTATTAATCTGTGTGAAAAACCTAAAATATGTATCATTTTGAAATGGAGGAATTATTCATTAACACCATCTTAATGCATGAACAAAAACAAAAACACAAAATATATAAATTCAATTGAATCTACATTTACAACAATAATCAAACTGTAATTCTGTAGTTACATTGTCAGAAGAAATTCTCTTACTACAGCGCTAAAAAAAACTCAAATGAATTTTTAAGATCTCATATTACTATTTAATATATAATTTAGTTATATAATTAAATATCCTTTTCTTTTAAGTGACCAATCCAATTATAAAATGATACTCCCTCTGTTCCTAAATATATGATGTTTAGAATAGTTTTTATGTTCCATATGTAGGATGTTCTCATATGTCTAGGTAGCTTTAAGTTTATCAAAAACTGTGTAACCAATCAAATTTAATAGTTTTATTTTGTAATTGGTTGAATAGTTTTAATTTAAAAATTTAATGATACTTTTTAGATAAAAAGTAACTTTCTTAATAAGTGTGTTTTACCTAAAAATCTTATATTTAGTAACAGAGGGAATACTAAACATGTTTAGTAATATGTAGAATTATAATATAATTGTAACCAAATATATCTTGCAAATTTTTAAAAAAATCTCGGATTATATTTTTGAAACCTTAAAATCATGTATATATATATTAGGGCGTAGTCCAAACTCTTCCCAGTTTACAAAATTAAAGAGAAAAATATATATTTTTTTTAACACCAAGAGAAAAAGTATAATTTGCATAAAACTAAGTATTTTCCTTTGTCTTGTATACTATATAAACATGTGTTATTATTATTCCTTCCTAAGCATGACATGTTTAACGCATACTTAAATATCTTGCTTGCAACACAAGAACACAGAAAATGGTACCTAACCTCACGGCTTAGACTTTCGGTCCTGGATCTTGGACTCCGTCGACGTGAACTGTGTCTCCGGTTACTGGTTCATAATGGTGCTGATCGGTGCAGTGCTGGTGGTGTTGAGACGCAATGCCTCCCGTTTTACATTCACTCCTAATCTCGGCTTGCCACGTTCTCCACTGTTTGGGTCTGATACCTAATTCCAAGTTGCAACGAGACTACGTCGATGGCCTCCTGACAACACATCTGCAACTCAAGGTGCAATTTAAGTGACTCTCAGATCAGGGCGGCACAAATCGGTGGTTGGTGGTGAAGAAGATACGTGAACGATGGTGAATACATGTAGCTGTTGAATCGGCTGGGATAAATGGTGGATTACGATGACTCCTTTGATGACTACATGGATCGCCGGTGACTGGTGGTGGTGATGTGTCACATGTGGTGATGTAACCGTGACTGAACCAGCAGGTGACTTGGAGCAGGATGACTAAACGAACTAGATGAGCTAAGTGACACTAATTTGGAGCAGAATGAGCTAAGCTACATTGAGGTTGTTATGGACCGAGCTAGAAAGGAAGAAAGTCGGCCCAAACCTGATGATAGATCAGAGTTGTCTTTCTCAGTCAAAAAGGAAACAAAGATCCATTCTCCTTGTCTAGAGGTCCAATCACAAGATCACAAACCAACAGGCTGAAGGAAGCTATTTAGTGTCTGTTTACCCGAACCAGGATCAAAACAATTCAAAAATCAAGTCAAAGTGCCAGCCAATTTATTCAACTATTCAGTCTCCAAGACAACCTAGGATTTATCTCTTTCGTTTTTTGTTTTCTACAAGTCATTAGGAAAACTGTGTTCTTTTCTTCTACATAAACCCATGTATTGTTTCTGAATTATTCATTCACTTTTGTCAAACAAATCTCTTTTGTCTCTGTAAATCCCTTGTTTGTCTTTGAACATTGACTACTTAGGAGGGAAGTCTCTGCAAGCAACTATCGTTTTTGATCATTGTTTGTGGGAACGCCTCTCACGATCAAAGACAAATCTACACAAATGTTGATCAGTCATATATCCACACTGCAGTCCATCCAACCCTATTCCATCCCTCATCAATTTAATTGTGTTAGTAACCAATCTGATCATCAAAACCATCCTGATTGTGCTAGTAGCCATCAGAATATCAACCCAAAATCGACCCTCAAGATCAATAAAAGGGATTAAACCATCAAGGATTTCATTAAGTGTGTCACATGTGGTGGCTCCTCTCTCACTCACGCATCAAAAGGGCTGCTGCCCTTTGTAGAAGGAGATGAATACACATGTATATATATATTAATAAATGTATACCACGTTTAGTGAAAGGGAAACAAATGTTTGAACCAGACTTGGTTTAGTAAACTAGGTTGTTAACATAAAGTTTTGAAATCAAATTCTTCTTTCCGAAAAATCCATATTTTTCTAGATGTTAACATAAAGTTTTTTTCCTGCTCATTAATTAATTTACTTTTTTGTCAAGTAACGAATTTTAGGTAAAAAGAATTGAAATGATGATACTTTTTTTGTTACTTTGATGTATGTTATTTTAGGTGCATGAAACATAGTGAACAATCATTGAGTTCTTTTCTAGATCCAATTTTTCACCACGTCAATATCCAACTTTGGTGTAGCATTTGAGTTGAGATCGTTGATTTCGAACACACTTCTATATATTGTGGATGCGTCTTCGTGCTGGTATTATATCACGGTCAATAAAATTTTAGTATTTAGGTTGTTAACAGATATAAATGTTGTTAATTCGTTGTATGTCATGAAAAATATGAGATAGAAGTTGATCAAATATTTAAAGCTGTTTTATTTATTTTTAACACATGGCTGATGGCAAGTATTTAATGTTGGAACTATTTTTTTGAACAATATGAATAATGTATTCATATGTCAAAAAATAAATTTTATTTGAATGAAAAATGAAGGTTTAATGTGTGTGATTTGAAAAACTTGTATAAAGTAACAAATACACACATTAAATATTTGAACAAGTATTTGAACTTGGATTTGGGTTTTTGATTTGTTAGTTGGACTTCATCTTCATTAACTTAATTTTATAAACCAAATATATGTTGATCTTTTATATTGATAAAATATAAAAAAAAATATATTTTAAAGTATATTATTTTGTTTGAATTGGTCAAAAACAATAATAATTTTACTCTTTAGTTCTTTTGGTCAAAATGTGGAATAAATTCACATACTAATTGACAAAAATTAAAGTTTCCATTAGTGCACCATGGAGGTTTCATTTCTGTGTCAAAGAATGAAATTTGTGCTATGGAAGCACCGTAGCCTATTGGTTAATGTTTAAAGGCTTCTACACCCAGGTCTGGGGTTCAAATCTCATGCTATGCAGTTTCTTGCAGATTGTGCATTATAGGAGCTCCATATTTCAATTCCCGGACAAAGCGATTTATTAAACAATTATGCAGACATGCAGTATTGTCGGTTATCGAATGGTCTATGTAATATTTTTCATAATTGTAGTATCGTAATAAATCAACGTTAAAAAAATGAAATTTGTGCTTCTCATTATTTTTCTATAAAAGGGATTGTAAGCATTATAGAAAAATAGACTTTCAACAACAACAAATCACATTCTTATACTCAGACTAGTTATGCTAGTATTTTTTTATTTATGTCTGAGAGTACAACACAATATTAGGTTCAATAGATTCTGTTTTTTGGTGATGGTAAAGAGAAACAATGTTGCAGTTGTATCCTGGGAATCTGATCGCTATGAAACCGTCACACTACGGAAAGTTTAAAGATTTAAGGAAAGAGATTAACCATCTCGACTCTGTAATTCTTCTTTATTCTTATATTTCGGTATTGTAATTTTAATTTATGTTCTTATTATTTTTTACAAATATCAGTTGTCCCCATTGTAGTAAAATAAGGTTCCTACACTTAATTAGTTGATAGTGTATTCCATATAGAGGGGTGTTGCAATTTGGAGTTGGAGATGATGTTTTGGTTGGCTTGTCGCTATAACTATGTAGTAGTTCATTACAAAACTCATCTAAAAATTGTGGTATGTATAACATGGAAAAGGGTTGATGGTTTTCTATATGTTATGTGTGTTTCCGTCAGAAGGCTTTGATTGGTAATATATATTACTAATGACTCAAAAAATTTACCGATCATGAATTAGTTTTAAATTTTTTAAGTTGTGTTTAAGTTGTAATATATTATTATTCAGTTACAATTTTAAGTTATAACCTTTGTAAAAATAATAAATCAAATATTAAATTGTTTAGTTAGAGAAATTTTTAGGTTTTCTAATAACTACCCACGTCCATTTTCTTATTTCTAACAAATTCAACAATTTACAAAAAAATGATCATATAGTTCAATACATAGTTTTATTAATTAATAAACTATATTTAATCTTTTAACATTAGCTATCTACTAGTTAGCCAAAGATTTCTCAAAAAATAATCACTAAAATTAGTTAATCAAAATTGTTTCTATATTTTAATTGTTAATTTTGTTTGGTAACTAAAATTTTACGTCCATAAATTATCTGTATATATATATATATATATATATATATTCAAGTTAATATATTTTATTTCTCTCTACAATTTTCTTTATTGAAATTAATTAAATTAATTTTATATTTCAAAAATAATACATACTACCGTTTATACATCAAAAATTTTACCTATTAATTATGTTACTAAAATAGTAACTTATATTTATACAGCAATTTTTTTTTTGAATGAATGTGAAAATTTATTCAATCTAAAAAAAACTTTTTTACAATGACTGCTTTTTTGTTTTAGACTTTGAAAGCTATCAAAGGTTAAAAAAAACGAGCATATGTATTGAAAACAGAGCATGTATCCATCTGATCTCTAGTTTCTTCTCAAACTAAACCACAACCCGTAGCACCATCATATCTGCTACGATCTTATTCCCCAGAGACAATATGCGGTTTCGAACCGTTTGTCAATATTTTGTTGGATTTGTGTTTGCCCCATGCTTATATATATTGTAGCTTGAAAGACATAGCGTAATGTGAAGAGGGGAGTGTCATCCTTTAAGAAACCCACGATCAACTCAAGGATTCGACTCCACTCGTTTGTATAGCTAGAGCCCAGCAGCATCGAAGTACAAAAATCTACAACAAACTCACTACATAAATCTACAGTTTCTACCCCATAATTTTTACTACAAATTACATCAAATCATAATTTTTAGCGTAAATCAACTCTAATACTAGCCTCAATAATATACAAGAGAGGTTTCACACATTGTATCGTTTATCTATTAATGTGGTTTATCTCTCTTTTTTTGGTGTCTGATATTATGTGAATGAGTGGCTAAACGTCGTCATTAACTTTAACAAATATCGCAAGTGAAATGACAAGTAAGATGTATACACTAGCGTCAGATAATTTGGGGACATGAATTACCTAGATATGTTTAGTTGAAAGGAGAAAATTATAATGAGATAATTTCAAAGTTTTGCATAGAAAGGCCCAACTTAGGATTAGAAATTTATACTTTCAGGCTTTAACAAACTAAGTATTTACTGTTAAAAAAAACAAAAAACAAAAACAAACTAATTATTTATTGGGACAATGTCAATAACAAATCGACTTTTCAGTTGATTTCCACTATGATGAGTGGTTTATTTTGCAAAGCTTAACAATAATAAATATTTTGATACTTATAACGGGCTTGGGCTTTGGTCGGCAAGCTTATTTGTAATGTTCATCCACAGCTGTCTATGTGATGGAATCTTCCAATACTGAAGTTTCTCAAATCTTGCTGAAGACGATGAAGCTGACAACAATCTTATGATCCTTTTAGAATGTGTAGTCGGAGGCGTAGAGGAGCTGGGTTAGCACATATATTGTAATAAGGATCTAATCTAATATAAGAACTATATATTTTGATTAGGATAAGAAAATATAAAAAATATGTGTTGTACTTTTTCCTATATATATTTAACCGTGTGAATTTATAATACATAGTTATTCATTTCCTTCTTATACATACATACCATATGCATTTGCAAAAAAAAAAACATATATTGACGCATATCAAACATCAAGTTCTTCACTGTTACATTAAATGTTAACTTCAGGCTTTTCATGGGTTTCAACTTAAAAACAATTGGATTGACCCTAAACATTTATATATTACTCATGGCCTAGAGAAACTCTTGATGTGGGAGCTTATACTCTTCATACCCTCTCTCGAGATGATGGTTCTTATAACCATTAATCTCGATAATATCCTAGACTAGGATTTAGTTCGGTCCGAACTCCGGACAATTCGGGTCAAGGTCGGTTTTAGGATCAATCGGGCCTCTTTTGATTGGCTTGATCGATTTTAATTCAGTTGGGCATGGTGTGTTCGGACTCTTAAATTCAGGTTTATCATCGGTTTCCAATTTAAAACCAGTTACTTATAATTAAATTGACCTTAAACCTTTATATATTACTCATATCCTAGTCAAATTCCCGATGTGTGAGCTTATATTATCCACATTAATGTGCCATTCTTTCGACTATGGTGTTGAGAACTTTTTTTTCACAATAACTCATCTGCAGCTGGGACTCCATAACGTTTATATGGTGTGGAGTTGGCTAGGGTTGGACTCTTCTTGTCACTAATCATCTTATCGTATCTTGAACGACCCAGACCTGATCCCACCTGTATGTTTGCATCGTGTTCCGTTTTGATCATCCAATTAAGGCGGCTTTCAAACTGAATTAATTAAATCGTGTCGGAGTATAATTTTTTGAAATTCTTATGTTATGAATATCAGTTGGAGTTGCATTCACTCATTATAATGTAGTAGGTAATTATCCGCGCTACGCTGCGGGATTTTTTTTATTTTTTATTTTATTGTTTATAAATATTTCATTTTATAGTTGGATAATTATATTAATATAAGTTTTGTATCTAAATATTTATAATCTAGACATATATTGTATTTTTTTATATTTTGGTTATTGCATAATAATTATTTATTTGATATTAAACTTTAAAAGATTAGCTTCCAAGTTAAGTTTTTCGCACCTTTGTTCTCGAGTTGGTGGTGTAAAATCTCTTCTTCTTTTTTTTGGGTTTTAGGTTCCAGTTTATGGTCTAAAAGACTATAATACTATCCTCTTTCCATTCCATAAAAGTATTTCATATTTTAATTTTTGTTTCAATATAAATATCAGTTTTACATTTTATATATTAAAAACTCAATTTAATCCTTATTTTTACCTTTTGTATCGATCAAATAAAAAAATAATATGGAGTTCTAATTAAAAATAATATAGAGAACTTAAGTATTTTCTTAATATTTTTTTTGACAGCCGCCTTATAACCATACTTATGTATTTGATCCTTATTTTGATTTTGTATTCTATCATTCTTACTAAATGATATACCTAAATTTTTGTTTACATCACTTTTATATTTATACTTTATTATTCATTTATTTTTCAATTGAGTTTAAGGTTAAGGATAGAAGCCCAGTTCATTTCTTTTCCTACGCTTTTCTGGTTCACCAAATTTAAAATTCAACATTGTAGTAAATGTCCTTCACTTCACTTCAAATTTAAAATTCAATATTGTAGTAAAATAATTAGCCTTTGTTAAAAAAATATTTTGTAAAATGATTTCGGTAAATATTCCATCACCAATATTAGTATTGGCTTTTGAAAATATTTTACATAGAATATATTATGTGATATTTGATAAAATTCGTAACATAAATGTCTGTGCATTCTTTATTTGTTGATGTAGTTGCTCTTTCATTTTGGTGAACTTGTCTACCAACTTTGAGAATGAGACCAACCATTTGCATCAGAATTAGACCAGAGCTAGTATGATCGACTCTTCTTAGCAGTTAGAACCAAAACTACTATGATCGCCTCTTCTTGAGTTTCAAAAAGAATTATTCTTGAGGAAATCTCAGCTTAGTTTGAGCTTAACAACTCATCAAATAATCTCATCATCGGTTTGATTGTTTGTGGCTTCTTCACCCGATGGAATTATGGATTGTGAATTTGTGGTCTTCTTCATGTTATTAATAAATTGTAACAACCTGGTTTACTATAATCTGTTTGGTTTGTCTAATTATATTTATTTTTATCAAATCAAAATTCAATTATTTTATTCACTTTAACCAAAACCGTATATTTCTATAAGCATATATATCTCCTTCTACCTAAAGCCAAGTTGTCATCTTCTTTGTATAGTAAACACTGATGCTTCTCACCAGCACTCCTTTTTCTGATCTTCTCTTCTTCCCCTACTTCAGACTTCGTATGGTTCTTGGTTCGTCCCTCAAATCCTCCTCTTCATTCATGTATGCGAAAAAGATGTGTTCGCCTCCGATCGTCACCACCACTGTTGTACATAGAGTGATAGAATCATCTCATCTTTACTCTTGTTGGTATTATGTAGCGGAACTGAGACTTGGAGGAGAGCGACAGGGGGCTGCCGCTCTTCACCATCACTGGACGCTGGAATCTTCACAATCCACCGGAGATATGCACCGTTACCATAAACCCTAGAATTCCCACCCAAAACCCTCTACACTTGCTCACAGATCTCTTCGCTCTCCAAGAAAGAAGATAGAGGACGATCATGTTCTCTCATCTGTAATATAACATGATTTTAATGGTATTTAGGATATCATTTTGCTCATTCTAATCATTCTAGGTTGCATTCAGGTCTTTATATTTCATTTTCATACATGATTGCATTTGATCGGGTTTGGAATGCACATTTGAAAGTTTATGGAGAAATCATGGGTTAAATTGCACATTATGGAAGTCTTGGGCCCACTGTGATGTTAACAAGAGTCCAGGGACCAACGCTGCAAATTTACAATTCTCGGTTGGGTTAAATTGCACAATCGAAAGTGCAGAGGTCTTGGGCCCAATGGGATGTTAACAAGAGTCCAAGGACCAACGCTGCAAATTCACAATTCTCGGTTGGGTTAAATTGCACAATCGGAAGTACAGAGGTTGATTTGAGAGGGGTGTGTCTGCATTGGGGTCAAATCTTGAATAGTCGAAAACATTAAGGACCATATGTGCAAAACAGCTAAAGATCACCATTATCGTTCTTCTTCACTTTAATCCCGACGAGGCGGTTACCACGGCTGATTCCGACGATAGCGATGGCTGAGAGTACAACGGAGTAGGCGACTTGGATGAGAGACCCATTGGAGGAGCTGTCGAGCTTCTCGATCGGAAGCTCAGCTACAACAGAGATGATAACCGGAGTTGCAGAGGACGAGTCCGGTGCTGCTGGCTGGAACACGAACTGAACTATCACCACGAGCCAAGCCTGAGACGAAGAAGAAGAATATGGAGCTCATGATTCAGGCCCAGACAGACACGACGAACTGCAACGGAGAAGAGGAAGCTCGAGACAGAGGTGAATCATGAGGAGATGAAGCTGGCCACAAGGCTGGAAGAGATGAGTCGAGCTATGGACTCCGGTGACAGAGAAGGTGAACTGCGGTGAAGATGAATCGTGGCGGAAAGTTCGAAACAATCGAATGATATGATTTCAACGGAGAAGAAGAATTGACGTGTACAAACAAAATAAGTTGATTGGTTCTTCAAGTTTTTTCAGTTTATGACATGTCAATCCTTCAGTCATTTTAAAAGCTGGGGTGTCATGTTCTAGAGAAAACCTTGCTCCATTATTGTGTTGATTTTTGTTTGGCTTTTACAAAGAAAGATTCCAGCCCCCAAGTTAGTTAATTAAATATCAATTCTCTTATGGGTTTCAGCGTACACTTCACATTTGCCAAAAGTTAGAGCTTCATGTGTTAAGAGTAGAGATGTGTTTGCTGGATATTATAGCATCTGAATCCGTCACTACTTTTGGATACTGTGGTAGAAGAATCATCATTTAAAAGAAAAATAAACATTAATAGATTGAAAAATTGCAAGTTTCATACACATAAAAGCATGTAAACTCAACATCATTTAATGTTATCTTTTCAAAACTATATTATTATCTTTGAATCTACCATATGCTTGGATAATACATACAGTATATACTAAAAAAATATTCCTCTGTTTTAGAAAGTTAATATTCTAAAAAATTATTTCACATTTTCACATTTTCTATGTATTTCTTTATTAGGTAATAGTGATAAATTATAAATTTTAAAATTAATTAGACTTATTGAATTTTTATTGGTTTAAATTATAAGAAATAAATAAACACAAAGTAACATATTTATAATTAAAATTAAAAATGGTTTTTTAAGAAAGAGATGACAGTGCATTTTTACAATGATTTCCACACTTGGATTGAACTGTAGAGACATTGGGAATTAGAGTTACTCTACCATTGAATACCTAAGTGTCAGCACATTTTATATATTTGCAACCAGTATTCTAAATTACGCAATAAGTATTGTATATACACCAAACAATTGGAAGAAGCCGTAGTTTTGTTATAACATGCGATGATATAGATAATTAAGAAAAAAAATATGCGTTTAATGATGTTGAGGTGGGCATCTAGGCAGATCTTAAACAGCCTTTTTCAAAAAAGAAATTCCACTAGGAGTAGTAGATAATATATATATTAGCATATTTTCTTGAAAAATATGGCAGAGTTTATTTATTTTAAATAATTTAAAATGTAAGAAATTTAATACAGTCTTTAACGTTCTCCAGAATACGCTCCTGGCTTTGCTCCGAAGGATTAATTGCAGAATTTCACGTGAGCTTGTTTCATCAATAAGCAGGGACTCAGTGTTCCTCTCTTAAGAAAACATCTAGATCAGACTGTATATCTTAGTCTACAATAAAAGCTAGTTGACTAAAAGTTATTCGGTCATGATAGTTGACATCTAGATCTATGCAGCACAATTTAAGTTTATTAATTATTATACATTAATAGCATTTGGAATACAATATAAATGCATTTCTTAAACTTCTAGTCAGATGTAGATACTCATAAATCAGATAGTATTATCAGTTATCGAATCGTTTATGTAATCTTTTTCCTAATTGTAATATCCTAATAAATGATCGTTAAAATTTGATTTTCCACTATATATCACTAGTCGTTGCAGTGAGTGAAAAAAATTATGGTTATATATTGACAATATTTATATATTAAAAGAACTATTAAACAATTTCAAAGTAGTTTTCATATATTATACTATCGAGTTCCAACTTCCAAGTATTATGAATTCCGAAATAAAAAAGGCTAAGACCATCTCCAATGGTTTACTCTATTTTTTCCTCTAAAATATAGTAACTCTAAAATATAGTAACTCTATAATAGAGTTGGAATGTTGCTCCAATGGTACTCTATTTTAGAATGAAAAATAGAGTGATGAACAAAAAATAAAAAAAATTACTCTATATATATAATAAAAAATAGGTTTACACTATTATAGAGTAGAAAATAGAATACTATTAGAGCATTTTTACTATAAACTCTATTTTAGAGGAAAAAATAGATTAGGGTTAGAGATGTCCTAAGCTACCGGAAACATGGTCACCGTGGATGTAAATCTCATATAGTGGGGTGTGGTTCATGAAACATGGACTATGCCTATAAAACTTTGTATATGTTAATGAAATTTTTATTATAACGTAGACACAGAAAATGTAAGGGCAAAGACTAACAGCCAACACCAAAATAGCCATAAATCTTGGAGGAAAACGTGGTGAGTTCACGATGCATATTTACTTTGGGCGTATTGGTTGCCTTTATATTATCTGTAAATACTACTTAAAAAGTAAAGAGAATCATTCCAAAGACAATAATATGATTAGTCTACTTTGTTAGTGTGATGATAGATGTTCACGTTATCCGATTTAAACATCTTAACAATTATGGCTAATAATGGTGTTGTGCCTATAGGGAGGCGTTAATCAAAGCATCCAAAGATAGATTTAACTTGAAAATAAAAATGATTGATAGGGTAGGTCCAATACTGAGCATACCATATTTCCCAAAATTATGCAGGTGACACGAACATGTAACATGAGATGTCGCTTTCCGGACAAAAATATATCTCCCCCAGCGGTAATAATTTAATTTACCCGTTCATGAATATTATGATTATTGTGGGAATTGGTGGGGTTGGACCTCTTCGTGAATCGAGTAGACACAGAAAAAAAAAATTCTCCCAACAAACGGCGGGGAAATATCCAACCGTACTTTGTTCAACTGTTTGCTCTTTGAAACATTTTTGTTTAACTGTTTAGAGAATTTTTTTTAATTATAAACTAGATTTTGATCCGCGCAACAGCGCGGATATTTGTTTTCACTTTTCTACACATAAATTATTGTTTTAGAACATAAGTGGTATATATTATTAACGTTAATCATATACTTAAATATTTAATAACTATGTCAAATACAATAAGTTTATAATTTACATGTTATAATTAATCAACTGTTTAAAACCGTATGTATTTTTTACTTCTTATTATATATTTATCTTATTGTATTTGCATTTAGTTATTAAGCAAATTAATATATTCATGAGAAAATATATTTAAAAAATATTTTGTATTTAATTTATGCTAAATTTCGACCCGTCTTTCAAAGCCAGATTTCTTTTTACCAATATTTTATGCTTATTCATTTTAGATAATATATTATTGTATATACAAAAGTATACGATATATTAATTTTTAGACATGTATTATATAGTTTGTTAATTTAAAGCCGTTCTGTCATCATGTTATATTTTTAAAATAAATAGTTTATATTTATGAAATAAAATTTATAAATTTATCAATTGAATATAATTTTGTAATATGTATTTTAGTAAAATATGATATAATTTATTTTTATATTTTATAAACTATAACTTAAAATACATTAAGTTATTGTTAAAATATTTTTACACAGATTTATTAGAATTTTAAAATATAATATATAAATATATATTATATTTAAAATATATATTATATTTTAAAATAAAAATATATTATGATTAAAGTAGTTGCATAGATTTTATATTAGTAACTTGAACAAAATACATGTTAATTTTTATACATATATTATATAGTTTGCTAATGTTAACTCATTTTACCAACGTATTAGATTTTATTTTTGAACATAAATATTTTATACTGAAGAAAATAAAATATATAAATTTATAAAATTGATACAACTTTATTATATTTACCTCAATATAATAATCTTCTTTTAATATGATTGATTATGATTATATAATAGATAAAATATTAAAATATTTTTTGTTTTTTTTTTATTTTATAAACGATAATTAAATATATTAATGTATAATAATATTTCAAACTAATTTCGAAATTAGTGAAAATATTTAAATATAATTTCGAAAATGTAAATCTTGTAAAAATATTTTAAAACAGATTTGTTAGAATTTTAAAATAAATATATTTATATTTAAAATGCAAAGATATCAAAAGATTTATGATTAAAGAATTTTAAAGATTCTATGTATTATTAGTCTCAATAAAATATATTTAATAAGATTTGTAAGTGATGGTCCAAATTAAAAAATCACACATGAAAGAAGTCACGACTTCTGTTTTAATATATAAGATGACAGATTCAAATTTAAATTTAGTTCTTATTACGGCATGAATGAGAAATATTATAGAGTTATTTAGGTTTTAAAATATTTTTTTTCTAAAACAAGAAATGTTTTATCCAAATGTTTACAGTCGTTAATTATTATGATAAACAAATCTCATTTTTATTTTATTTATTATATAAAATATGTTAAAATTAATTGATATAATAACAAAATACTAGGTAATAATCCGCGTTGTGCGTAGAATGAAATAGTTTATTATACTATTTATTGTATGTTGTACTAAAGGATTTGATGTATAGCTTTTTACAGGGATGAACGTTCATATATCTGTTCAAATTCAGTTGATCTATTCGGATCTCATTTTTTAGAGTTAGAAATTTAAATTATATTCGGATATTTACAAATTTTGGTTTGGAATTGGTTCAAATCATTTAGGGTTCGGTTCGAATTCGAGTTCGGGTATCCATTTTAATTCTGTATTTTTTAACAAAAATTCAAATATACTTAAATCTTAAAAACTTAAAAATAAAATAATATAAAACATAAAAAATTGCATAATGTAAGAATAAATATTTAAATTTACATAAAAATGAGTTCAATTTAAATATTTGCATGGAGAACAAATAAGCATTTTCAATATTTTGAATATATTATGTTTCTTTTAGATATTTACTTGTGACTATGTTGATAATTTTTAGATATTTCATATTTTTGGATGTCTAATAGATATAAATTTTTTAAAATAATTAACATATTTAAGTATATAATTGTGATTTAGATATTTTTGGTATCTAAAATATTTTAATTTGGATAATATTCGGATCTGGTTATCTGGATATTAAACATTTAGTTTGTGTACTTAATCAGCTTTAGTTTGTGTTTAGTATTATGTTAAATATACTTCGGTTTGGTTCTTTGGATCCAACTATTTTACTCAGATTTACTTTCTTCTAATAATATAAAGCTAACTAAAATAAATGTAAAACAAATAGTCCGAGCTTATTTAACATACATAATTATTAGACCATACTTTAAGAATACCAATAAAAATGGTTGGTCGTGTCAATATTGTTGGGCATGTTACAAAAAAAAAATATTTGTAAATATAATAAAATACGATACAATCGAGTGAAAAGTGTTAGAGTTGTATGAAAAATAATGTGATCTCTTCAGTCGGCACCTGAATTATGTTTTTTCAATCGATTTCATGAACTTTTTTCCTTTAAAGCTTTTCTGATTTCTAATTTTTTATCGCAATTTGATTATGTTTCTAATTCTTGTTCAGATATAAAAACTTTGTAAATATTTGGCTAAATTAAAGATCCGACTTTGTGGTATTTTTTACCTCAATTTCTTTAATTTATAAAAACGTTCTCATTCCAACATTTTAGTTGATGCGAATCTTAATGTTTTTTTAATTTTTTTTTAAAATGATATTATTCAGTAGTTGGAAGTAAAAGTGTTAAAAATTCTGGAAGTAAAAATGAACTGGTTACACGTGTCCAATGTAGTGTAAATCTTTAAATGACAATACTTCTCTTTTAATGTATAGGAGATATGAGTAATTTCTATTGTAATATATGTAAAGTACAAAAATATATTTTTAAACTCCAAAACATAAATAACTTAGAGCAAATTAGCTCAATATACTAAAAAAAGTGGGATACCATAGAATGGAGAAAAATGGTAATGATGGGGGGGGGGGGGGGGGGGAAATTGGGGGGGAAATAAGGTATGAAATGCAAATAGGGTAAATGTTGTATATAGGGAGTACAAATTCTCAATAACTTATCCAAATTATTTTTAAAACAAATGTAAGAATTATACATTTTATTCTTATAATTAGATACATTGTATTAATGAATTATATATATTATCTTACTTATTATTTATATTATATTAGTGATTATTAGACTTATATAACAAACTTGGATATTTTATAAATATCTAGTTTGTTAATCTATTATTTAATCGTACGAATTTGTTTATAAATTGCCCCAAAACTTGAAATTGAATGAAAATATATACTCCAAATTTAATCAAATACAAAAATAACTTAAAATTCTAGTGAAATTACAGCTAACTTTTAGGATTAAACTAAAAAAAACTGTGGATATTTTTTTTGTGACAATGAAGTTTTCTACGAGAAGGCTTCTCGATAAGTCTACTCATATATTTAATATTAATATTAATTTATTAAATTCTGAATAAATATTTTGATTGGAAATTAATTGAAACCATGTAAATGTAAACAATTTTAAATTCTGAATTTTAATTTTAATTGTTTTTTTTCAAATAGAGGAGTGAATATATATTTTAAATCATGAATGTCCATTGGTTAAAGTTTGGTAACATATGTTTAAGTATTGTTATATTTTTAGAATTAGATTTTGGAATCTTAATATATTTTTTTGAAATTGAAATTTAACATTTACAATTTTATTTTGTATATATTAAACATTTTATATGTTTATGTTATGTTATGTTAAATGAAGTTTTTATTGCTATTTAAATAAACTATTTGATTTAAGGGTTTAGGGATAGAAAACTTCTTAAGAAGTCAGTAAGTTATGCACTAACAGATTTCTTTAGAAATTAATGAAGTCTTCTGAAACACCATATATAATTTTATTTTGTATATATTAAACATTTTATATGTTTATGTTATGTTAAATGAAGTTTTTATTGCTATTTAAATAAACTATTTGATTTAAGGGTTTAGGGATAGAAAACTTCTTAAGAAGTCAGTAAGTTATGCACTAACAGATTTCTTTAGAAACATCATGTAAATATGAGATTAGGAGACTTCTTCTGAAAGATGCTAAACCGTAATGCACTATTAGACTTCTTGAGAAGTCTACTAAACTGTAATGTACTATCATAGTTTTTGAGGGTTTTTCTGCACCGAATTTTTCTCACACAATTTAAGCTTTGTCTCTTTAAATAAAAAAATTAAACATTTTTTATATTTATCATAAATGCTTGCAACAAAAATGTAATGTTACTTTCTCTAAAACTATATTACATCTCTCTAATCTATTTGAACTTGAAAACAGTAAACTTTATATCAATTTCTCATCTTTTTGTCCATATCTTTCTCACCACTTTATCTTTTCTTTGAGGGTTATTTTTTTCATGGCTTTCATATTCCCCTTTTAAAAATGTAGATCTATAAATTTTAGGTATATATTTTTTATGTTTTAGTGTGTTAGATCCTAATAAAACTATAAATTCACCCAAATGTGATTGTTTATTTACTATTAAAGCACTAAAATTTATATTTTTGAAGTTTTACTATGTTTTGAATATATTTTTAACGTTTTTAGAAATGCATGGTTTTAGATCTACGGAAAATAATCAAACTTCAGACTTCATCAGAAGATTTCATTAGAAATCTGCTAGACTTTAATGCACTAACAGAATTATCGAGAAGTTTTCTATGCAAACTCTCTTTTTTTTTTTTTTTTTTTTGTCATCAACAACAGACTCATACTGACTCTGTGAACCACTCCGGTAGATGTTGATCCATGTGAACGACAAACGACGGTTGTTTCCTAACACTGCGTGCTAGGCTATCCGCTCTTGAATTTTGCGTTCTTGGTACATAGATGATCTCCGAACGTGTGAAACCTTCTTTCAGGGATTTAATATCTTCCAAATAACTTGCAAATGCTGGCCATTCCTCTGGTTCCGAAACCATCTTCACCAACAGAGAACAATCCGTTGCAAACGTAACCTGAAATTGGCGTAAGTTTCTCATGCATTCCATTGCCCATAATAGTGCTTCTATCTCCGCATGTAGAGGAGATAAACAAGCCCGAACATTCCTTGCTCCCAACAGCCCATCAAAACCTTCTAAAGTACTCAGCCAACCTTGCCCAGAGAAGACCTCATTCTCCTTCCAAGAACCATCTGTAAAACACCATCTCCCCGGAATTGCAGGAAGAGTCATAATCTCAACTTGGGGTACTGTCCTGGTTTCGTTCATTGCATGTGCATCAGCCCAAAGTCTTGACTCTGTTTCTGCTAAGTTAAGCGTGTTTCTAGGGTCCATATCCAGATTACTAAAAACTTTATTATTTCTTCCTTTCCAAATATACCAAAGTATCCATGCAAATTGATGATCCTCCATTTGTGGAGAGACTCTCCAAAAGAGATGATCCATGTTTGTAAAGAGGGAGCTCGTTGGGAACATAGTTGGATTTGTTGGTATCTTGGAGAGAGCCCAAACTTGAAGTGCAGGAGGACATTCAAAAAACACATGGTTGATCGATTCTTCATCCGCTCCACAACGTGCACAACATATATCTCCATGTATTCCTCTCGCTTTCAGATTCTTCTTGACTGCTATACAACATGTAACCAATTGCCATAGAAAATGTTTTAACTTTGGAGGGCACCGTATTTTCCAGCAGAAAGCCTTCAGAATATCCACTGTGGGTCCATACAGTAAAGGTGGTCTTTCCCTGTCTGGATAAATCCGTTCGATCTGATATCCTGATTTAACCGTATACTTCCCATTGTTTGTGAAATGCCATCCATCCCTGTCAACCATCTGGGTTTTACTCAGCGGTATACTTTCTATAATTTTCACATCCTGGGGATCCATCAATGCCCTGAGTGTATGCGAATTCCATGTTCGCGAAGTAGAGTCAATAAGAGAATCCACTGTGAGGTCTGGGTCGAAAATGTGGTGATTTTTATTTGCTGGTCTCGGGCGAGTGGTTGGGAGCCATGGATCATTCCATACAGATATAGATGATCCTGATTCCACCCTTTTGATTAGCCATGGATTAGCCATGGTTGGGAGCCATGGATCATTCCATACAGATATAGGTAAACTTTAATTTTTCACTAAATATGTTTGTGTGTTAAATCTAAATAAATTTATAAATTTAATTTAATGTGATTTTTTTCTTATTATTTTAGCTTTAAATTTTATTTTTGTGATTTATCTTTCTCTGTGGAAAAGTGAGATATAATTTTTGTTCTCATCAGCATAAACAGTCTCGATTAAGACTCTGCTAACCAAACAAGAGATTTTATGTCATTAAAGACTAAATAGGGTGGTAGACTACGAACACCACGTGCAAGAGTGTTTGCCCTTGTTTTTTGAGTCCGGGGATGTGGAGAATCTCAACTGATGTGAAGCTGTCCTTCGGTCGTTGGATTCCTTTCAGGTATGTTGTAAACGCATGACATTCTTATGGTTCTGAAACCATCTTAACCAACTGAGAACAATATTTTGCAAACGTGACATGAAATTACCTGATATATATTATGTTGCTATATATGTAAGATATACATTTTTAAATACAAAATTTTTAAAATTTAATATATTTATTTTTAAAACAAAATAAAAATATAAAGTATTATTTTGTTATTATTTTAGTTTTAAAATTTCTAGTTTTAGTATAAATTTTGTTATTATTTTAGTTTTAAAATTTCTTATTTTCAACTAATATAAAGTATAATTCTGGTTTTGTGTGTTAGATTCCAAAATATATATTAAACCTTTTGTAATTCTTTTTTTTTTAATTAAATTTTCAATTTTTTCTCGAGTAGACTTCACAGAAGAAGTCTATTAAACTAGTAATTAACCGCACACTTATTTTTAAAAAAAATTTTTACCGGAAATTAAAAGATTTCTTATTCTTGGTCAAATTTCGCTAAAAAGTTTTATTTACAGCTTAGGATTAAGAGACTTCTTCAAGAATTCTGCAAAGGTATAATGGACTAGTAAACTGGCTTTAGAAGTCTACTCACAACAGATTTCTCTAAAGTTCTCCATGAAAATTAAAATTTTTATAAAAAATCTGTTCAATTGTAAACTTATTCTCGCTTTTGTGGAGGCTTTTGAAGAAGTCTACTTTTTTTTTGTTACAAAGAAAAGTTAAAGACGTCTACAAAAGTCTTTTATGAATAATTCACAAAATAGTATATTTCAAAGCTAACATATGCATTGACGAAAAAACAGATCTGATTTTTTTTTTTAATTTCATACCTAGATCCATTGAGAGTGCGCATTTAGCTTCTTTAAGCTCTTAGTACTTCTGAATGAAGGATATACATTCATTATGGACCAAATATTATCAAATTTGAGTAGTTTTAATAAAAAATGTAATCTTGAAATTCAAAATTTTGAGTTTTAAGGACAAAATGATATGCAAATAAAATATTTATATATGTAAGAATTGAGATAAGAAGATGTATAAATTGTTTTTTGTACATTTAGAGATTTTTTCGGTTATTATAGTCAAAAAAAAAATATAGATTAAATATATAATGTTTAAAACAAAATAATTTTTATTTGGTGTGATTCACATTTATTTTATTTTTTTAACAAAATAAATTAAACCACATCTTTTAATATATCTATAATTTTAATATCTAAACTTTGTATTTTGTTCCATCTTTTTATTAAGGTGTGTATTTTTTAGATCAAGTTCTTATATTTAGCAATAACCAAACTATCTTTAAGTAACTTAGATTTGAAATCAAACATTTCTTATAATTGTAGATTGAAACGATGCTAAATAGCATTCAGAGCAATATTAGCCAATAAACAGTATCAAATTTAGACTTCAGAAACAGTGAATACGATGGATCATTTGGTTTAAAGAAATTTCCTACTTGTTTTGCATTTCCAAACCGGATAATAATCAGAGAAATTGAATATGAACTATTAAGATCATAAACAAAATAGTTGGCATCATTATAATTTGTTATTTTTTGTCATCAACTTAAATAGACTCGATTAAAACTCTTCTAACCAAGAAATAGACTTAGTTTCAGTTTCTAATTTGTTAATATCCATTTACTAGTTATCCCAAATATCACAACATATATATATATATATATAAAGGTAAATCTTAAATAATAATTGTTTGAGAACCTTAAATAATAATTATTACGTGTTCTTCGAATGAAATGAAGTACTTTTCTTGTGGAAAAAAAAATAATTATTAAAATTATTCATTTATCAATTATCCAAAATAGCACGACAAATAAATATATACTTCATAGAGTCGGTACAATATTATTGTTATATAGTATTAAAATAGATACTAATTAACTAATGACTCAGCTAAAAATTTCCTATATATTTTTAAAAAAACATTACAACATTTGAAGCAGCCACGTATCATCACCACAATAATTTTTGAAATTCTTAAAGAAATAGATTGGACCATCTAAATATATAATAAATTTTTATTAAACTAATCATAAATTAATTATTAATGTTCTTCATGATTTCCTTAAATAAAAATTACAGAATTCCTTAATGTGGTTAATATATATATGATAATTAATGATTTCAAGAATAAAGATTTGATTAAAAAATTATTTTATCCTTTATCGTTTTTTTATTTTAACTTATTAAAATAAATTAAACAACCACGTTAGCTTTGTAGTTTAAATTTAAATTTTTCCGTACATGTTATATTTTTAATTTTTAAAGACGACTATAAATTATTAAAACTATTAAAAGTCTCACATTAAAAAATTTGTGATCCATGGTTTAAAATTTATGTTATGACAAGATACAAATGATTACAAAATCATATAAGTAAGAAGTCTCATTTAACAAATATTAAGTTGATATATTAATATCGTTTAAATTAAACTATGTACTACCATATAAAGATACAAAAATATTTTAATTTTAAAACTTGCTTTGAACAATTTTTGTTTTGATAAAGCTTTGAACAAATATTAACAAATTAATATTTAAATTTTAATATTTGCATGCATTGTACTTTTTGAAAAAAATTATAAATTACTAAATTATTAAACATTTCACAATGAAAATTTTGTTATTCGTGATTCAAAGTTTTTGGTATAAAAGATACAAATGATCAAAAAAACAATATGAATATAATATATTATTAAATAGATATCTTTTTTTGTCGACATTATTTAATAGATATCAATATTAAAAATGTACTCTATATATGTTAATATAATTTAAAATTAATTATATACCATATAAAACAGAAAAAATGTTTATTTGGTTTAATAAAATTTATTTATATGTTCACACCACTTTAATTATATACATAATAGTTACTAAATTTTTAATTATTTAATTTAGTTTTATTAATGCATTATAAATAAAATAATATATAATACATTAAAATAATTTTTATATAATGTTTATTCTGCGAAAGGGATGGGTCTTAATCTAGTTACTAAAAATAGGATAAATAATAAAATAACCTAAAATTATGGATTAGACAAAAGTAAGCAAAATCAATTTTCAAATAATATTATAGATAGATACAATAAAGTTCTATTTAAAGATTATAAAAGTTGTTTATCAAGTGATAAAATCCGCTTGTTCATTTGGTAAATGGATTGTAAAACAATTATTTTTTAGGCGGTTTGTAACCTTGTCTCAATCCTAAACTATAAGAGAGGGAAGTTTTTTGATTAAAATTAAAAAAAAAGGGAGGGAAGCTTTTCTACTTACTATTCGTAACACTAACAGAAAAAAAACTTAATGACTTTCATTTATTATTTACGAAAAAGGACTTATTTCGTGACACCTAGCCTTGTCCTATAAATACACCCATACGATGCTATCATCTCATATCACTAACCAAAAAACAAAACTAAAACATGGGGTTCTTGGGTAAGAGTGTATTGGTGAGTCTCATTGCACTTTGGTGCTTCACTTCCTCTGCCTTCACTGAAGAAGTGAACCATGTGACTCAAACACCTTCTTCTGCTCCTGCTCCGGCTCCTTACCACCACGGCCACCACCACCCACACCCTCCCCATCCCCACCATCCTCACCCGCACCCTCCGGCAAAAGCCCCTGTTAAGCCACCGGTTTCTCCACCAGCTAAACCTCCGGTTAAGCCTCCAGTTTACCCTCCAGCCAAAGCCCCAGTCAAGCCCCCAACTAAGCCCCCTGTTAAACCACCAGTTTCTCCACCAGCCAAACCTCCGGTTAAGCCCCCGGTTTACCCTCCGACCAAAGCCCCGGTTAAGCCCCCAGTTAAACCTCCAGTTAAGCCACCAGTTTCACCACCAGCCAAGCCTCCGGTTAAGCCCCCTGTTTACCCTCCGACCAAAGCCCCTACTAAGCCCCCAACTAAACCCCCGGTTAAGCCTCCTGTCTCTCCTCCAGCCAAGCCACCGGTGAAGCCACCGGTTTACCCGCCGAAGTTTAACAGGAGCCTAGTCGCCGTTCAGGGTACGGTCTTCTGCAAAAGCTGCAAATACGCTTCTTACGACTCGCTCACTGGCGCCAAACCAGTTGAAGGTTAGAATCTTTTTAGTATTTTGTTCATATTTCATACGCAAATACCTCATTGATATACTAGTTCTGAACCGACCTAACTTGCTGCTGCTCTGCATAAGCATTTATTCAATAGTTTACACGTATATTTGTACAACAATACGTATTTACAAGCTCTCAGAAATACGTATATACTTGATACCTATCATTACGCAAACTTCGAAAAATAATTCAAACCTCAAAACGTTTAAGTGGACCATAGCTACGAGACTACATGTTTCGAGAAAGAGGTAAAAAATAAATAAAGTGACTATACTATATACACTCTTGCACTCTTCAGTCACTGTTTTACAGTCTGTCCCATAAATTTTACGAACCCAAGAAAAATAATAAAAAAGCACTAAACTGTTTCCATTAGTCCAAAACAAAATCTAACGGATATTATTATTTCTTTAGGTGCAAAGGTGAGACTAGTTTGTAAGAGCAAGAAGAACATAGTCGCAGAGACCGAGACAGACAAGAACGGATACTTCTTGTTGTTGGCTCCGAAGACGGTGACCAACTTCGGTTTCAGAGGATGTCGTGCGTATCTTGTGAAATCAAAGGACTACAAATGCAATAAAGTCTCCAAGCTCTTCGGTGGAGATGTCGGCGCCGTACTCAAGCCGGTGAAAACGCCGGGAAAATCTTCGGTGGTCATTAACAAACTCACCTACGGTGTCTTTAACGTCGGTCCTTTTGCGTTCGACCCAGTATGCCCCAAATGAAGATGATTGAGATGCTCTGGTTACTTTCTTGAATACGTTAAGTTCAAAAGAGTGAATTGGGAGAGAGCGAGTTATGTGTTTCCGCGTTGCAAGTGTTATCTTAGCTAGATTTAAGTTAAATGTTTGTGTTTTATGAATGTGGTCTTTTTAATGAATGTGTCCTTAAGTGACGTTTAAAGTTTCGTTTGAATAAAAATAGCCATATTCAAGAAGATCATCGGTTTTATCTACTGTAGAGAAGATCACTGTAATGGGATGATATCATTTAATGGTACATTGAATGCGTAAAGGAAATGAAAGGCATTTGTGTTTCGAAGCCTGTATAAATGGACGCATGATACTTATTACATTTACAAATATAGATGGCATCCATCTCACCAAAATTGTCAGTATTAAAATAATGAAAATTTTGAAAAGGAGAAAAAGAAACCTCTCAGTCTCATAACATATTTAAATTATATTAATATTATATACAATAAATAAAATTTTGCCAATAAGAAGATGCTTTAACTATGGAAATATACCATGGGAAATATATCATTGCAATTTGAACAAAAAAAAAATATCATTGCAAAGAACGAGTAGCTTTTTTTTGGTAGGAGCAAAGAACGAGTAGCTTGTACTAGTATTTTTGAATTTCTATTTTCCTAATACTTGATCAAATTAAAATGTTTTATAGTTACGCTGCAGACAAAAACAGATGATTACAAAGAATGGTAATAATGACGAAAGGAAGGGAGAATCATCGAATAGGGTTTTCTACTTTCTAGTGGGTTCTTGGATTCGGAGAAAAATCAGCTGTGAAATTGTCGGCCACGTGTCTGACATAATTTCCCATCACATCTCAAAGTTCAAAAAAGACAAGTTAATTTCAAGATAACAAACAAAAAAAAAAATTTAAGTCGATCGCTCGTTGAAATTGAAAGTGATTGACAAGAAGAAAGGGTCTATGGGCCAGTGGCGCGACGATCTAGTGATGCACTTTCACAGTGACCAATAATTTTCAGTATGTTTTCTTGTGCCTTTTTAAATTGATGGACGAAAGATTATACTACCATATTACCATGTTTTTGTTTGAGAGTTTTTTCATAGGCCTCTATCTTAGATGATCTTTAGGGCCTTTACCCTTTTATAACAAGGTCTCAAATGTCTATTTTATTGCTCGTCATTTGAAAAAATTGCCAACAAACGAAGTAAACATCCAGTATTTAGATTTTTATACTCTAATCAAACTGAAAATTTTCAGACATAAACTATATTGAACCACAGTAGTTCAGTTTGTTGGAAACCGATCAAAATGTTCAAGGAGCTCAAGTAAAATAAATGTTTTCAGGAAGAGAGTAAGCTTGGGAAGCTTATAAGGTTTTGAAAGGGTTTCTACTTTAGCTCATAGCATGAAGCCTGCTCAACATGTGGTTCTCTTAAAGAAGCTAACCGGGTTATTAGACGTTGGTTTAGGGCTTTAGATTCCGGTTCAACGGAATTATTTTGTTGTTTCTTAGAAGGAATTTTATGGTGGTGGTGAACAGACTCCCTGCACCAGTATCATGATTGAGAATTGAGATTTGTATGACAGCTGCTTATGTCCTAATTCATCTATGTTAGTATCAAATTTCTAAAAGAAAATAAAAATTAGGTGATTGTTTTTGTCTTTCGGTACGTGGGATACACGGCCCAACTTTGTCGGATATATTTCTTAACTCACACTGAGCTTGACTGGTAAGAAGTATATAATAAAATTAATTTATATCGGCTTTAAGATTATTAGCCCAATGAATTTGAGCCCAAGCCTTTTGGACTGTATATGAAAGCGTATACGGTATACCTACAAAATCACAGCCCTAACTTGTATTTTACTTCGTCAACCCAATAAACCCAATGATTAGATTTTATTTTTAACTCAAAAATTCATTTCATTCGGATACAAAGTGAAATACATAAGCCGGCGGAACATAAATAAATTTCTAGAAACAATAGCCTAAAAAAAAAAAGACATGATACTAACCTAAACAACCGATAAATTTTAAAACAGTAGATAAGTAATATATAGAGACAATGAAACTATAGCTGAGACTGATGATCAAATAATTACTAATCATCTCTCCATAGAACACGGTAACACTAAAGCTGGACTAAGGAGCAAAACTCTTGAGCGATCTAAACCCTGAAGGGAACATCACCAAGCCAAACTAGAACATCAACATCATAAACAATCGTGAGGTCAAATCTACATCAACTCCAGCAGCTACTATCCATCTGAAACTTGCATGACCAAAATCCCTCACTAAAACTAAAGTACAAGGACCAAAAAACTTGAAACGCCACTTGAAAATATGTTATAAAGACCACACCAGCTCTTACACGCGGACACTCGCAAGACGACCAAATGACCTACAGAACAAAGACGGTCCACCTCCTCGCAAGAGAAGAACTGAAAAACAAGTCAACTACTTCGTCTAAAAACCATATCCCATATCCACAGAGGACCAAGAAAAGATCTAGTAGATACCTCCACATCAAACACAAATCACAAAGACGAATCCAAATAACGAGCTTAGGTTGAGATGAAGAGACCATGACAGCAAGAACCGAACATAAGCAGCAGTCCCACGACTTCAAGCTACTACACCCTTGTCACAAAATACCTTCACCCACGTTAACGACACCAAGAGAAGGGAACAAATCCCACCGTCAATCAAATAGATCCGGATCTCCGGGTTCAACAGAGGGAAGAAACAGTCAGATCTAAAACCATGCACCTTGCCGGTATCTGAGATACTTCAAATATACTGTTCAAACCATCAAGAGTATAAACCCAAGCAAAAATCGCATACACAAAGACAGAACAGACAAGAAGGAAAGGAGGAGAGACCGACTCTGATGCTGATGGAGCCATCGAAGCCGGTCTCTGCAGTACGTCAGATACTTGCTCGCGATGGCTAGGGTTTCTAAAACTTAGACTAGCCTTTCTTCTTTGTTTGTGTTTTCTTAAACCCAATGATTAAATTAGTTCTTTTCTTTTTGTTGATTAGATTTTGTTTTGTCAACATTCATTTTATTTCATTACTAGGTGTTTTGCCCGCACATGCGGGCCTAATTTTTTGTGAACATTTATTAGTTTATGTTTTATTAATTCAAAACCCAAAATGATAAATTTTTATTGATATTTTTTAAAAAATTAAATAAAACATCAAATTATTTATATATAACAAATTTTTTTATTTATACAAATGTTTTTTTTATTAATATTTAATTATAAATAATTTCATATCTTAATTTTCAATTTTTATAATAGAAAAATATTATTTCAAGATAACAATACAATATATAAGATAACAACACAATATAATAAGAATGATCTTATTATAATATATACAGAAATTATCTTTTTATATGATAATTTTTTATTTATATTTTTTTAAAATTAAATAAAACATCAAATTATTTATATATGACAAATATTTTTATTTATACAAATGCTTTTTATTAATATTTAATTATAAATAATTTCATATCTTAATTTTCAATTTTTATAATAGAAAAATATTATTTCAAGATAACAATACAATATATAAGATAACAACACAATATAATAAGAATTATCTTATTATAATATATACATAAATTATCTTTTTATTTTTAAATATATTTTTAGATTTTGGATAATTCTTAGCTTTAATCACTTATATTATTAAAAAATCAAATTCGTTTTTATTTTTTATTAATTTATATAGATTTTGTTTTGTCAACATTCATTTTATTTCATTATAGCCTTTAAGGCTTAGAAATACAAGTGGAAAGTCAAACCCATTACACAAATTAATTAAACCCACATAAAACCCAAACATAAAGATAGATATATGCATTGAACAACATGTGTCCCTACGTGGTCTTCGACGTGTCCTTAAATGGGGAAGGGTTTGGATCCTTGCCGGAACAAGGACTTGGATCCTTGCCGGAACAAAGACCGACTAGACATCGCCGGAACAAAGGCCACTTAAACTCTAGAGATTTGTTAAGAGACAATCATAGAGCTAGAGATCCATCCCTAATTTAATTCCACTTACGTGCTTTTTTTTTCCCTAAAATGTCTATGTCTTCATCGAAAGTTTCATTCTTTTCGCCAGATGTGTAACCGCAAAAAAAATTGAAATGATTCGTTATTAGTCTTTGTTGAAAACACTTGCATATAACAAGCTTCTACTCTTTTTAAACTGAAACAAATCGTTAAGAAAAACTTGGAAAACTCAATCTTCATCTTGTAAGAACACTTTGCTTAGATAATATAATAGCAAAGGTTGATATCATTGGAGGATAACCTACGAGAAGAAGAACTCCAAAGAAAACAGTCAGGATAAATCAATTTTTGTGAGGGAAGAAGCTCGGCCAAATGCGATCATCAAGATCATAATTTTATTTATCCAATCAATCCAAGAAAATAAATAAGAAACTGAAGATTTGCTCAGAAATTGATTGAAATACCACATCAAAAATTGCCTAAGCAAAGAGACAATCGCCTAACGCGAAGACAAGATCGATCTAAGATCGAAATATAAACATCAAAAAACAAAATTATCTTTATCTCCTTCTGCTTTTAAAAACTGATTTTCAAAATGTTTTACTCATATTAAAAAAATACAATTAAATTTATAATCTATTGTATTATATATGTTTTAATAATTATTAAACAATAATATTTAATAAATTCAAATATTCCATTTAATATTTTTAAAATATATAATTTATCTATATCGATATATAAAGTGACCAAAATTTTAAAAATTAATATTTGTAAAACAAAAAAATGTCTAGTAAATATACTTTTTGGAAACTATACTTCCTAATTCATGTAGATATATAATTTAATTTTTTGTTGGCCCTCTTTTTATGCTTCTTCTCTCTTCTAAAATCTAAAAGTTTCATCGCCCTCATTGGTCAGCTCTGGTGGCTTAGACAACATAGGAGCAGATCCTTTCGTTCTATGCTTGTAATTAGTTTTTGTAATTTTTCCTTCTTCATCTTTTCTCTGCATCATACTGATTTAAAGTTTTTTGTTTTTTTTTCAGAGCTGGGTTTATCAATCGATTTACTTTCAGATGGTGTCGATCTTGTCTAGTCAGCTGCAGGGTTTATGTTTTATCTATCTTGCACATCTGTTGCTTGGTCTATGATTCAGAGTAGTTGTGCCATGCCAGTACTTGGTTAATTCTAGGCCTGTTCTTTACTTGTCTCTACTTCAATAACGGTGATAGCGTTGTCTTAGTATTGGCGTGGTAGTGTGTTGTGAGCAGAAAAAGTCTAACATCATGTAGAAGAAATTGGTTTCCTGACATTTCTCCATCTCCAGTTTGGAAGGAGCCATGCTCTCAGTCTTTTAATAAGTGATCCTCCCAATTTATTTTCATCCTCTCTTGTTTCTAGTCCTCAGTTCTTGGCATCGTTCCCTCTCTTTTGTGCTCTCAATGCATGATTGCCAGCTGATCAAAGATTTGTGATTTCTTTCTATTATCTTCATCAAGTAGTGTTTATGGCTTTTATTTGAAGATCTTTAGCTATCGTTTTAGTTTTTGGTTTAGTCCTAGTCTCTTTTGTTTGGGAGTACGTTTTCCTTTTTTGGGCTATGTTTCCAGAGATTTCACTGTGTTCATGTACGTGGCTTTTGTATCTTTGTTTTTCTCCTGTTATCAATTAAATTGAGATGACCAAAGCAAAACCTAATTTAAACTTAAGATAATAAAGATCACTTCGAGTATTTACTATATTGACCAAAAGGTCCCATTAATGTCTTAATCTTCTAAAATATCATTGGTTATTTGAGTTCAACATTTTCCACTCAGGAAATTAAATGTTCTTTAGGAAATTACATACCTTCGTTGTTAGAGAGTTTAGTCACTACCTGTAACATTTATTGGGCGAGACTGAAACCATAGGCAATGATGATGAGCCACACAACGAGTGTAGAAAGTAATTGGCTCTCTACCAACAAAACAAGAAAATAGCTACCACGAGAAAAGTTTTTCGTCAATACTTTGACTTCTTTTTCCATCTGACGACGGCGAGTGTGATTTACCCTCCAGTTGAGCGCGTGACAATTTGAAGAGAGTAGAACATAAAAAAGACTAATAAAGAGTCAATAGAGCCCACGGAAACATTTTCTCTTACCGAACCAAAACACAATCCTCTCTCTCTCTTCTCTAATCTTCCTCTCTATCATCTCTTCAATGGAGAGATACAAAGATGCTTCAATGAATCTGATTCCATCTCCTCGATGCCACAACAACAACAACAGCTGCAGTATGAGCAGCAGCACTGAGAGCAACAACAAACCACCCACAACTCCGACCCGACAGGTAACCACTAGATCCGAATCCGGAAACCCATACCCAACCACTTTCGTCCAAGCCGACACTTCTTCCTTCAAACAAGTCGTCCAGATGCTAACCGGATCCTCCGACAGACCCAAACAACACAACACCTCCTCTCTCAAGCCCAACCCGACCCATCAACCCGACCCGAGATCCTCTCCTTCCCAATTCTCAATCCCTCCAATCAAAGCCGTAAACAAGAAACAGTCTTCCTCCTCCTCCTCAGGGTTCCGTCTCTACGAGCGCCGTAACTCGATGAAGAATCTCAAAATCAACCCGCTAAACCCGGTTTTCAACCCGGTTAACTCAGCCTTCTCGCCCCGGAAACCCGAGATCCTCTCTCCAAGCATCCTCGATTTCCCGTCTCTCGTTTTGAGCCCCGTCACTCCTCTTATACCCGACCCGTTTAATCGATCCGGGTCATCGAGTCAGAGCCCCGACGAGGCCGAGGAGAAGGCTATGAAAGAGAGAGGCTTTTATTTGCATCCGTCTCCGGCGACAACTCCGATGGACTCAGAGCCTCGTCTTCTTCCTCTGTTTCCGGTGACTTCTCCTCGGGTCTCAGGTTCTTCCACAGATTCTAGTTCTTGAATCAATGAAACCAACTCTAATTTTTTTTCTAAAAAGAATATCATTTCCTTTGTGATTTTTAAATTATATATTATAATGGGAATTGAAATGAATCCTGATGAGACTTGTGTTATATATGAGAGATGATTGTAATGCTCAGATGAGATGTTTGCCGAAGCCAACTGCGATTTGAAATTGTATTAATCTCTATAAAGGTGTTTATTGGTTTCATTGCTCATATTTGACTAGTTTCAGATCATTTTTGTTTAGTTTAGTCTCCATAATTACAAATTTACAGTTACTGAAAAATAACGATTAAGAGATTTGAATGAGTAGAATATGAAAACTAGATTAGTTGTGGAATTTGTTTCTGTTCTAAAGATTCTAGTGATTTTTTGTTCACTGTCAATCCTGAAGTTCTACTGAGTTAATGGGGTGTAAGTTTTAATTTATGGAATGAAGTAGTAGTTTGATATAAAAAAATAGGATACACAACTTGTTGCATTCTCCCAAAATTTGTTTTTAGTACACAAGTGAAGAAGAGATTGGTCTGATAGAGAAACCAGATTGGTCCAGCTTTCTTTTGCTAAAGGATTTGATGATGAAATAACCATAGTAACAATGGAAAAGGAGTTTAAAAAAATAAAATAAAAGTTTAATTTTTAAATTTTTTTCTCCCTTCTTTACGCCTTAGAAAAAGTGAAAACAAATTGAAAAAGCAAAGTGTTCAGAAAAAAAAATGAAAAACGAATAAAAGAGTAAATTGGATAGAAAGAGTGGGGCTTAGCTGTCTAAAAAAGAGGATATTAAATTAGGGAGTAAGGAATCTTTTGACTATCTTTTTTCTTCTCCTTTGTTTTCTTTTATTTCATTTTCATAATGTGATTGGGTTTTGTGATATGTAAGACCCCATTTTACCTATATTGTCAGCCTAATGATAACAATTATAGATGTTTCCAACCGTCTTATACGATAATTACTGGCTTCTGTATATAGTCTGTTTACAGTTTGAAACACTAAAGTACAAATTACTTTTGGTCATTGTTTGGAGATAATATCTTGGGTCAAAAAGTCATAGTTAAAAGTCATTTTCAAATATAATTGAAAGTGGACTAAGGCATATGGATCGAGAGGTAATGGGCATATTTGCAAAATGCCCCATCTAATTATTTTAACTGATATTTTAATTCTGCCTTGAATATTTCTTGGTCAAAGGTTTTGGTTTAGAAAAGAAGAAAAAGAATAAGGCTTGTTAGAAACTTTCAAATTTAGGTGTTTTAATTGGTAGCACAAAAGGGACGTGGTCTACCGTAGCAATTAATTAGTTAATAGTTTCATTAAATGGTCTTTAGACCAAATTAAATTAAACTTGACTCGATCTCTTAGCATGTGGTGGACCGTATCTATCTCTTTCCTTTGAAAATTCTCATGTGAAGAGAGTTGATGATGAGGGCCCTACTTCCACTATTAGTGGTGCCACTGAGAGCGATTGCGGTTGACCCATTTACAAATTTTCTTTCCTTTATAAGAAATAAAAGTATTTCTCTTTTTTTTTTCACGTCGCACTATATTTTAATAAAAAACAATTTTGTTCGATATTCTATTGTTAATCTTACTCAGTAGAATCTTTTTTTGTTAACTCTCACTAGAATCTAATCCTTTTTTGTGCGATGATATATCAAGATTTAGATGCCAAGTGTTTCTTTTTTTATATGTAGAAATAATAATTCGAATTGGTAGATTCTAAACAACAACAGAAGGAGAGGAAACACCTTGTACACTGTGTAAAATCTAATTTACTAGTTATCAAAAAGTTAATCATTTTGTGGGTTTGAAATAAAGCAAAGCAATAAAAGTCAAAAAGTAATGGAGATGTGGTGCGAATAGCAATAATGTTTCAAAGTTAGGTTCTCTTTTTTTTTTAATTGATTTAATGACTTTGGAAAAAGACCATACAGTGCTGAATGAAGTAGTAGTGCAGGTGGGTTTTGACGTCTTGTAACCATGAATGAACCTACACATTTCCTCAGACAAACAAACAGAAAATACAGCAAGAAAATTAGCCAGAACACAGGATGGGCCTAATATCAGACATTGTCAAGGGCTCTCTATAAGTTTGTTTATATGCAACTAATTAAATTTATGCAATTCAAAAACCAATTCGTATGGGTAAAAAGTTATAAACGCGGTAAGTGCGGTTAGTTCTGGATCTTTTAAAGATGCTTTCATTTTTGTAAGCCTTGCGTTTTTCAATTCAAAGTTAATGGCTGATAAAAATAGTTGGAGTGCTTTATCCTCCCTCATTTTCAATAATATTTTAACCCTACGTTCTTTGAAATACCATGTAAGTGAATAATAAGTACTAATGCTATCCAAAATAAAGTTTTGAAGTTTTGATTGGGTTTGATATGAATATGATTTAAGATATTACATTAAACCTCATTAATATTTGAAGGTGCAGATTTGTTTGGGCTTTAACTTGGGTTTTCTTCTATCCCAAATCAACTTTCATTTGAGATCCCAATTAAACCCCAACATTTTTTTCATTTGATTGTCACGTTACTGTGACAAAAATTCCTGTTCTGATATGAAATTATAGAAGCAATTAATTCTGTGAAAGTTCTAGATTTTCATAACTACTTTCATGATTTCGGTTAAATGATTGAAAGTTTTACATCAATAATATGTAAACAGATGTGACTACTCCTGTTGATTTTAGGTTGGAAAGCTTATGAAAAATCTGGATTTAACAATTTTAAAATTTCATGTGGATTGATCCAAAAATCTTACTCTCGATTAGGAAATTTAGGCATAAACCCCTGTATTATTATCCAGGTCTGAAAACACGATGTGCAAGCGATTACACAGCAATGAAATGCTCGGCGGTGAACAACCGTGGTGATTTCACTATACTCGACTAACAAATTAATTTCATTAAAATAATTCATTTTTTTTTTTGAATGATTGCAATCGAATATTATATATCTGATCTAAATATTTGATGAAAAAACAATAAGAAAAGGCAAAAATATAGTTGTTGATGAAGAAACTCGGATGACAGCCAAGGAAAAATTGCAGGAAACTTAAAAGTTGTCTAAATAACGATTTAATTACGATTATCATTAATGAAAACACTTCTCCGTAGGCGAACACAAGACATACTGACTAATACTAGGTAAATACCAGTCTACGCCGCATAAGATATTTATATAATTTTATATAAAATTTATATTTACTTAGATAAATAATTTTTACAATTTCTTGATAATATTAAAATATTTGTTTTAAAATATGTGATTAGTAAATATTAATAGACTTTGGTTTTGATTTTAAACTTTGAGAGAATTTTAAAGATTCTGATGAGCAACTTTTGTCTCCTTCTAATTTCATAGTATTTCTAAAAAATTTAGAAGTTTTGTTTGTAAGTATAGTTTTGTTTTTGTTTACTATGAAGTTTGCTCAAATTTATTTCTATGTTAATACTATATTTGTGTGCTGGTAGAAATACATTGTAAAAATCAGTTCTTCACATAACTTTTTATTTTATTTAATTAATTTAAATAGAAGTAAAATTCTTATTAGTTAGATATCAAAAAAAGTTTAAATTTCTATTAATTATTTTGTTTATATAATACTGATGTAGCCTTGAATACAAGTCATATTTCTTCTATGTATTCGTTGCTATTTTCCGTAAGTTCATTTTGTGGAGTATCCTTCCAAATTAACACCCTTTTTTTTAATCTTCAAGCTGTATTTGATGAGGAAAGTTTATTTGGTTTCTAGTTGTTCAATGCTGATACTATTTCTCTGCAATGTTTGGTGCTAAATGAGTTTTTCCCCTTTAATTGTGTGTTTTTTTGTTGTTAGTGAGATACCATTTTATCTATCCAATATGTTATTTGATTCCGATGCAAGTCTGTGCTATTTCATAACTGATAGTTTTGTGCTAATGTTTCCTGAGTAATGTTTATTTTTAAGAAATTGAAAGAAAATTATATTGTTATGTAGATCAGTGTGTTTGGACTGTTGTGGACATTTAACCTTCTACACAAAATTAAACTATTTTGCTGTCTAAGCATAGAAAGAAAACAACTTTTCATCAATTGAGCGGGACACATGTTATAGTGCACGACCCTTTGTGAAAATTGTCCATCTATTCTCGCACACTTTCTTGTAATTTGCAAGACAAAACTGAATCAAATTTTCTTCAGAAAAAAATACACTGTTTTAACGGGGACTTCTGTTCTGCTAGGACTTAAATCAGATTTCAGAGATACTAGGGGGGGGGGGGGGGGGGTGTCTGCGCTACGAGCGGGATTGTTGATAATTATTTTTTCATGAAAAAATGTTTGTATTTTATTTTTATGTGTGTAATGTTAAAGCCATTTGTATTAAAGGTGGTATAGTACACTAGTAACTGTTACAATTAGGAATTCACTAAATTGGTTTTAAAAAGTCAAAAAATCATATCTAAATAATATTATTTTTAAAATATGTTAAATGTTAAATCATATGTAAATATGTTAAATGTTAAATCATATGCAAATCGAAGAATGGATCGTTAATAATATAATATGATATATCAATATGGTCTTTTTAGTATTTTTTTTGTCCAAAACCTAGCAATTATTGGTTACAATATCACAATAGCTATGTTTTCTATTTTATGTCAATAAGTTTACTAAGTAAATTCACTCTAGTATTATTTTAAATTTATTATTTGGACAACGAAAATCTGGGGCAAACATATGTTTTTGTTTTTTATTTTTATTTTAGAATTGTTGTCCTTTTTATATGTCATATTTTGCTATGGTCACTTATAATATAATATTATATGCTTTATAAAATTTAGTCGAATGTTAAATATAATGCAAACAAAAGAATGTTTAGTTAATAAAATAATATGATATATTAATATGGTGTATTTTTTTATTATCTTTCGTTAAAATCTAGTCAATTATGGGTTATAATATCACAATAGATATGTTTGTGAATATCTTGTATATTGTATATCTTTATATAGAAAATATTGTATACTGGAATTTTTATTCATCACGGTAAGCTGTCGAATCTTGTATATTCGCTTGTGAATAGATTGTATATTGGATATCTTTAGTATAAATTCAAACCAATATATTGTATGTGGTTTGGTTTGTTAAATTGTATAGTATTGTACACAGTAAGCAACATGTATTGTATAGTTTTTAATTTTTTTAAGTGAATTTTCTTGAGGAACAGGTGTCAGAATTCTCCCATGACACTTGTAAGAAAAATGGAAAAAGTCTATTTTACATATAAAGATTGCATTACATGTTAAACAAGCACTTGCAACCGTTTTTCTTAACATGCTTTCACATCATCACCACATCAATAATCAGGAGAAAATGGTTTCCATGAGAGTAAGTTTTACCATTTCTGAAGGGTTTAACGATCCCTTAACAAGGTTTTAAATTTTTTATGAAATACAGATATATACTTGTCCACCTTGATCTTAACTTTATGCTGAAAACCACATAGAAAGTAAGAACAACAAAAACGAAATAAAGTGAATCAAAAATTGTTTGCTTCCTGCAACTTTTATGAGTTTGCTCTTATATTCCTTGAAACACTCAACTTGATGATACAATGGAATTGCGTGCTGCAAAGAAAAAAATAGTATATACAAAAAAAAAAAAGAGATCAAAAAAATAATGTAACAAATCATGGTGACCTGTCACAAACTGTGACACAAATGCAGTGCCACATTGAAAAACACATCAAGAACAAGATCTCCATGATCAGGTTGCTGGGAAGAGAAGGACATGAAGACAATACGAGTAGATGGTTGAAAGCTCGATAACATATTCTTTCAGAAGCTTTTGTTAATCTAGATTACAAATAGAAAACATAATGCATTCATTGTAAAAAGGTTTTTGAGTTGAATAAATTTAACATTCATTCAAAAAAAAAAGAATGTAAAAAAGAAAAAGAACAGTCACTCACAATGATAAGAGAGCTGCATTGTCGTCATAACATGAAGTTGCATAAGTGAAATTCATACCAGTGCAAAGGTTGTTGCCTGAATCTTTGGACTTAGATAAGGTGGGGATACTTAATAAAGAAGTGTTGCAGCTCTGAAAAGGTTCGGCTCCGATATCAATCACATAGTCACCGAATGTTATGATAGCCAGAACAAGTTGTCGTTGGAGCATCTGGTGATGGTAGCATGGACGATGGTTTCACTTAACGCAACTTCATCTTCATCAACGAAGCAAAGGCCACAGATACTGATCCTTTTCCATCCAAAAAACCTCGAGATTGATCTTCAAACACGGATCGGGTATCTTTCAGCAGGCTTCTCATGTGCATAATGGTGAACGGGCATCTGAATATGCCACTCTCTTCTAGAAATCTGACTGTAAACAATATATGACATGGGGGGACGATGAGCTTGTTTGATCGCGGGCGTTTGTGCAGAACATTGCTTGGATGACATATTAAAACATATTAAGAAAAGAAGAGAAGCTTATGTATACAATGATGTGGACAAATAAAATGTTTTCATTGGTTTTTTAGGTTTTTTCATTAATTGATGTGGCAGTTTTATAGAGCCTTAAAAAGCTGATGTGTCAAGGCTAGATAAACCTCTTGTGTTATTATTGTGTTGATTTCGATCCATGACCATTAAACCACAGCAACTCATTGATATTATAATCATAAAGTCTTTTATATTGAAAAATCAATTCAAAATTTTTTGTAAAGAAAACTTATTTAAAACTAATTTCTGATAAATTTCTGACTAATTTCTGTTTTTTTTTGTTAATTCAATAAGTACACACTGATAACATAAGTTTTGGGCATAGTTATTTTTCATCAATCCAACTACCACATGTTCTTTTTTTTTCCTCGAACATTTGTCTACCACATGTTCTTGATACTCCATCTACTAATTCGATCAAGTTGGATTTATAAATTATCAACATCAAAAAGAGTTCCAGTTTGGGGCCCTCGTTTATAAAAAAAAAGCTTAATTTTAATGTACTAAAATATCATGATGTATACATAATATATAGACAAACGAAACTTAATATTTGAACGAAACGAAATAAACGGACAACAACAAAGGAAAATAGCCGATATATATCGAAGAATCAAAAGCTTGTATATGCATCAGAATGATATGATTAGATAAAGAAAGAAAATACAACAAAAATAATTGCAATCTTAGAATCATAGAGTACATTACGAAAGAAAATCATTAACGATCAAGAATGAAGAATGAAGATCGAACGGTGTTGAATCCAATCCTCTTCCCTATCATTTTGTTATCACTTAGCGTACCTATAGCAATGCGTGATCGCACTGCATCCACGCCTATAAGGATTATTCCTTCTCCTCTTCTTGCAATCGTAGTAAGATCTACCACGTCTATTACAAGGAACATTATTCTTTTTAAGAGCATCATAGCCAATGTAACGACGTCCTCTAGCGAGTTGACGTCGGTTTGTCTCTGAATCCATTAGAGATTCTAGTTCATCATCATCTCCGATACAACCTTGCCCGTTGATGCAAGATTTAGTCAATGGGTAGGTCGCATTGACGGATGTAGCTACCATAGCTAAGATCAAGAGACCAAATATGAGTAACAACTTAACACCACCCATTTTATATGTATATTTTTGGGTTTTTTTGGTATAGATGAGTTCTATGAAAGCTATTTGCTTTAGTTTTTGGTTTCTTCTACGACCTTTCCTTATGAAAGGAGAGGGAGAAATATAAAGTGATAGATATTGTGCAGAAGAACAAATGAGAGATTGATTTTGTTGAGGATACAAAAAGGGTTAGACAGATAGAGTGCGGTTTTGCCTTTTTAATTATTATGTGGTCGTTAATTCTGCTACTTTGGAATTGGGGTTTTAACCTCGTTTTCAGGTTTGATCTTGCCCATTTTTTCCGCTTGGTGGTTAGATCTATATTTGTTAAGTTATATTTGGCTCTCCTCTTTGATCGGCTAACGATCTTTTATTATTATGTTATATTTAATCAAATTCTCAAATTAGCAAAGTACCTAAACGTTTATGATCAGTTTTGTAACCAAATTTTAAAATCTTAGTAAAATAAGCAATACGCGTGGATCTGTTGAATCTTACTTCCAGAAAATGTACGCATTTAATAATATTTTGTAATTTTTTGATCCGTAAAATAAACATTATCTGTCGGTAGAGGTGTCAAAATGGATAATCCAACTCAAACCAATCCATAACCATATGAACCATTTAGTTAATGGTTAATGGATAAACCTAATCCATTTAGTTAATGGTTTGGATCAACCCATAACTCATTTAAAATAATGGATTAATGGTTTTAATGAGTTGACTCACTATTATATAGTATCAATATTACAAATCAATTAAAATAAGGAGAAATTTATATAATTTTTTTCAAATAAAAATATCATTAACACTGTCTAAAATAGTATTATGCAAATTTATAAGTAAATTGTTAAAATTAATAAAATTATAAAACATAAAATTAAAACATAGTATTTTCATTAAAAAACAACATCATGTGAACATCTCTATGGAATTATTCTTGTCATTGTTGTCTTTAATAATAAACTCCCTCTAACAACACAACAAATATGGAAACAATTCTGTTAGAAAAAAAAAGAAACAAATTAACTTAATCATACATAAAACTCTTGTCCATTTCATTTCAGAAAGACGAATATAAGAAACATAAAGAATAACTAAACGAATCATGATATATCCAAAACAGAGAAAATTCAAAACCATTCTAATACATTCACGCCCAATACTTCCACTTAAACATCTCATTCAAATCATTACCAAAAGCCAGCTTAGTCACACATACTCTGACAAAACAAGGAAAAAAAGTTCAGAAACAGAGAAACATCACATGACTAACCTTTGCCTTACTGATACGTTTACAGCTTTCCCCATGACTAGTGCTAGCAAAAGCCTCTTGGAGCACACATTCTGTCACCAGAATATGAACGTTTTTAACATACTGATCTTAAGCTTAAATACATATCATCAAGTTTTAACACAATCAAGACTTACTCTTTAGGAGTATGCGTGATGTTGTTTGGCTACTTCCAGTTTCTTCTACTTCATTTGGCCTTGAGCGAATAATAACCATCTCACCACTTGGAAGACACTCTTCATCATTGTTCATCATTTTTAGACACTGAAATAATGTACCAAAACAAAATAATAAGACAAAATCATATATCTACATTATGAAAGACCACATGTACACGTTATGCTTCTTTTATTATATATATACAAGTGTTGAATCACAGAGTATGGGAACTACAACTACAAGAGGAGAGACAGTGACGTTCTTTATATATATACAAGTATTGAAACTCGAGGTTATGTTGAACCATTAAAACCATCAAAAAAACCCACAACGAAAACAAAATACTCACAACGAATATAACGATTGAACCTCTTAGATGACGAGATATGGCAAGTGACGAGATGAGAAACGATAGAGATCAATTGAAGAGATCGAGATCAATCAAAGAGATCGAGAGGGTCACGGCCGAAGAGGGTGAAATAGAGAGGGTCTCGGCCGAAGAGGGTGATTGAGAGGATCGCCGCCGAAGCTTAAAGGGTCGCCGAAGGCGAAATCGTCGGAGCTTTCGAGAGGATCGTCACCGCTTCTAAATTTTTTAAATGGAATTAAAGAAGAAATTGGTTTGATTTGGATTATTCATTAACTCATATTAGTCCAACCCATTCTAAACCAAACTTATTAAACCCACTATCCATTAAACCCAATTATATAATAAGATCCAAATTCTTGACTCATTAAAGTCCATGGGTTGGTTTGGTTTGGGTTGATCCACTAAATTATACCCATTTTGACATGTCTATCTGTCGGTTCCTTAATTTCTCATGCATGTACAAACCTATATTAGTTGTCGCCTTGTGTCCTTGGGTTTGTTGCACAATTTTCCAAGAGAATGAAAACACATTAAGAAATTTTAAAGGTTTGGTTGTACTTACACAAACAAAAATCAAAGAAAAATTCAAAAGTTTTAAATCCATCGAGTTCCTTTGTTTCTTGCGGAGTGAACTGAATTAGATGAGGGTAGATGGAGACGAATACGCGACCAAATAACCATCTTCTTACATCGGAGAGATAATCTTAGAGCATTATTAGATACCCACTGAAGTATAAATCTTATGATTACATTTATTGTTATTTAATTATATTTGTAAACCTTTAAATAATAAAATAAAAGTGAGCCAGTGATAGTGCAACATCATAAAAATGAGTCTCTCGAGTATTTGTCAATAGTTTCTTTGTTAAAATCGATTCTTTCTCATCTCTCCACTTTTTCTATTTTCTTCGTTTTTAGTTACAAGATCCTCTCTCAGAAACCTATGCTGCGAATGATGATAAGACTTTACAAATCCCTAACTCCTTTATTGATTATCAGAAATGGATATGCTGCTTTGCAGGTTCCGATCACAATCATCCTATCATGGCGAAGATGACTGGTCCCGACGATCTCATGGCGACCGTATTGCGATTCATGGCTACCATATTGCGACTCATGGCGTCAACAATCTACAACATACAAAGCATGAAGAACCAATGAAGAAGAAGAACTCTATTTATATCTCGGCTTCCATCTAAGTCGTCTTCAACCGCAAGGCTTCTGAATCGAGTCGAGGCTTTCTTCTTTCTGCTTTTGTACCAATCATTTGCCAGCTCAGCCACCCAACTGCGAGCTCATCACCGTCCATATCTTGATGTCTATAGCACTTCCATTGATAAAAATGAGATGAGTATTAAACAATATTATAACAATAAAAATAGGTAAGAGCACCATTAAAGCAAAGGGGAAGAAGGTGGGTTCTAATTTTTTTTTATTATTACTTTTTTTTGTTTTGTCCGATTTAAAAAAAAAAAAATTAAAAGTAAACCAATCGCGGGCCGCCACGTGTCAGTGGGGCCCGCGAACAGTTAAAAAACTTCACCGGAGTCACCTCTTGCAGAAGAGGAAGAAGAGGTGAGTTTTCTGGTTTTTGTGGGCCCTCCACCTCTTACAACTCATTAAGAGTCAGCGATAATGCTGCTCTAAGGGCATCTCCAACCACAAACACTATTTTAGTGTTAAAACCACACTATTTTAGTGTAATTTCAACACTAAAACCAATGTCTTCTCCAACCATAACACTAAACTTCACACTAAAACTATTTTATAATATTTTATATATTAAGTTTTTTATTTATCATTTATTTAATTGTATGTTTTAGTAATAAAATAAGTGAATAGTATTTTAGTGAAATGAATAGTGTTTTAGTGTGGTGAATAGTGTCACACCAAATTTGGTGTCAAATTTTAGTGTTGCACTAAAATGGTGTGATTTTTACAGTCCCATTGGAGATGATTTGGTGCAAAAGTCACACTAAAATAGTGTTTTGCAGTCCCATTGGAGCTGGCCTAAGGGGAAAGAACGAGATACAACATCTCTGTTCCGATATGATCGAGACGTTTTAGGATTTAGGATGCTCTTATTTACAAATGACATTGTATCATTGGCTTAAGACTTTTAAGAAAAAAAAATATTCAAAACTTTTAGAAAGCTGTCAGAAAATATTAATATAAACAAATAAGAACCTGTTGTGAGTTTATTACCAATAAGCTTGCTCTTAGTTTGGTTTAGCTTCCAAGAAGCAGAAACAAATATAGTGAAACCAAAAGGACCGATGTTGGAATACGAGCAAACCAAACCCTGACCAAGATGATGTTCGTGTTTCAGTTCCCTTGCTGCTGTTTGTACTTCTGCTTTCTCAAGCCAAAGAAAAAAAAATCAATAAGAGGGAACCAAATCAAGAGTTTCTCTGTCTGCGTCTGTGTAACCAAAAAAAAAACTTGTACTAAGCATTGTACTGGTAATCAACTAGGTGAAAGTTTTTATAAGATGCTATTTAAAAGACTCCATGTCATCCACAACTAGAACGTTTGAGCCCTTGAATAGAACACCTCAAGACAATGGAGAAAGTATTGGAACAGATCTCACACGTTTGCTCAGAGCATCAGAGATCTGATCATGAAAGTGCGACAGAGATCCAGTAGAAAAAAAGAGTGAGTGTGTTCCATGTTGGAGTATGTAAAACCCCGATCCAACTAGGGTTTTATAACCAAAGAAACAGCATCCACAAGTTAGAAGAAGAAGAGTTGCCAGAGAAAGCTCAACTGACATTGTCTTGGACCTAGAGCTCCAAGAAGAACAGCTTTCGTTGACAAAATTTTTTTCTCCACAGATCATTGAATTGAATCTGGGCTTTCCAAGGACAATTAGAGCCGATCATTAAAAAGTAAAAGGTTCCTTCCGATACATACCGGTTTCTGTATTTGTACGCTAATCACTCTTTAATTTGGTTTTAGATAAAAAAAAAAATCAAAATCTGTCTTGTTAAAACAAGAACATCATATAGATATACTATTTATCTACCATGTCATTAAAATATATCGTTACATTTTTTGATCTTTTAGAATTTCACTAAATATAATAATGTCAAATCTATTTCTAATCGATTTAAACATAGATCTGCTAATATTTTTATTCGAAAAATAAATATATGTTTTCATTTTATGTTATAACAACATCTTATTCTTTTTAAAAAATAACAACATCGTATAAAATAGTGTTAATAATTCTTAAAAATAATTATTTAAATGGGGTTTTTGCCAAAACTAACCCACAACTTGATTTTAATTCCAAACCTATACTCAAACTTGAATCAAATGCAAAACTAACCTAAAAGCCTAGTGAAATTACAGCTCAGCCCCTTGTGACCAAACAAAAAAACAGAAGCCATTTTTACGAATATAGCCCCAGTAAATCGTCTGAGTCGTCTAAGATGTTGGAAGTCGTCTGGACGACTGAAGTGTAAGTCGTCTGGTACCAGTTTATTTTAAAAATAATTTATAAATCTTGTAAAAAAATATTTTGATGCGTAAAAAATAAAAATCAAGTAATTATAAACAGTTTTAACTGATATAAATTAAGATATGATAAAATTGATTTGTTTTGAAGATATATGAGTGGAAGTAGTGAATCATGAAATACTTTGGTTTAGGAGTTTGGCAAACATATGTTGTAGTATTGTATGTATTGTTAGGGTTAGATTTTGGAAAACTAAAATGTTTTTTTCAAAAATTAGTTTTCACCTATATGTGTTTATTTCTGTGTATTGTAAACACTTTTCAAGTTTGATTTGGTTTTATGAAGTGTTTAATTAGATAATTAAGTTTAGGGGTTATGTTTAGGGTGTGGACGACTTATATTTCAGTCGTCTGTTAAATAATTTACCCGGACGACGTATATTTCAGTCGTCCAGACGACTTACTTGTAAGTCGTCTGGAAAGTCTTCTATTTTAGTTTTCCGCTAAAAATATTTAATTTCCCGCTAAAAATATTAAACTCTTCTGGACGACTTACATGTAAGTCGTCTGTTTTAATTTTTTCACCAGACGACTGAAATGTAAGTCGTCCAGGAAGTCGTCTGAGTCAAAAATATTTAATCTAATTGGATTTTTTGTCTCCCTATATAAAGAAAAATTTACACATTCTCTCTCCTCCTCTCAAATGGCTGCAACAAAAATGTAATGTTCATCATTCTAAAACTCTCCAACCTCTCTCTAATCTCTTTGACTTGAAAACACCAAACTTTATATGAATTTTTCAGTTTTGTCTCATGTATTTCTTACTAATCTATCTCTTTTGCAGGTTTTTAATCAAATGGTACTCATCTTCCACTAATTTAGAGATAGATCTATTAATTTTTGATATGTATTTTTGTGTGTTCTATAAATGTAGATTTATCTAATCTTCCATTCATTTTCTCTATTTTTAAGTCATTTGAACGTTTTTGAATATGCAGGTTTTTCAGATCTGGATTTGATGTGCAGGTTTTTCAGATCTGGAAGACTTCTGGGACGACTTACCTGTTAGTCGTCTAGAAGTCGTCTGGAAGTCGTCTGGACTTCTTGGAAGACTTCCAGGAAGTCGTCTGGACTTCCAGGAAGTCGTCTGGACTTCCAGGAAGTCGTCTGGACTTCCAGGAAGTCGTCTGGACTTCCAGGAAGTCGTCTGGACTTCCAAGAAGTCGTCTGGACTTCTAGGAAGTCGTTTGGATTTTTCTGAGCGTTTTGGTAAGTTCTTATGTCTGATTTTTCTTCATTTGGTAACTTCTTGTTGTATAAAGTTCTTACTTTTTTCCCAAACTAAAACTCTCCAAACCCACTCTAATCTCTTTGACTTGAAAACACCAAACTTTATATGAATTTTTCAATTTTGTCTCATGTCTTTGTTACTAATCTATTTTTTTTTTGCAGGTTTTTAATTATTTGGTACTCATCTTCCACTAATTTAAAGGTAGATCTATTATTTTTAGATATGTATTTTTGTGTGTTCTGTAAAGGTAGATTTATCTAATCTTCCATTCATTTTTTCTGTTTTTAAGCCATTTGAACGTTTTTGAATATGCAGGTTTTTCAGATCTGGATTTAATATGCAGGTTTTTCAGATCTGGAAGACTTCTGGGACGACTTACTTGTTAGTCGTCTGGAAGTCATCTGGAAGTCGTCTGGAAGTCGTCTGGACTTCCTAAAAGTCGTCTGGACTTCCTGTAAAGTCGTCTGGAAGTCGTCTGAACTTCCTAAAAGTCTTCTGGCAAAGTCGTCTGAACTTCCTGGAAGTCGTCTGGACTTCTTAGAAGTCGTCTGGACTTCTTAAAAGTTGTCTGGTCTTGTCTACTCAAGTGGAATCCAAGCTTGTCTTTGTAGATGAATGATCTATAATAGTTTTGTTTGTGGTCTGTTTTATGAATTGCATGTATACTCTTTTAGTTGTGAATTTTTTGTAAAATCAGTAATAATGTTTTCAAGATGTATTAAATGTGCTAACAATGTGTTTACACATTTACAAATCAATGAAATAATAGACTTCAGTAGCCTTTTTCTTATCTTTGGATCTCTCATATGCAATAATAAACTCCAATGGCCTTTTTCTCATCTTAATAAACAAGAATGTTGGTAAGAGATGGAAACAAACAATAGTAACTAGTCAAAGCATATCATATTTTTTATAAGTTTGCATTGAAAAACTTAGTCAAATTTAGTAAAACTAAGGGAGAGAACATATTTTGTAAATATGAGTTTTACATATCTTGAAGTTACTTATCACTCTTAAAAATACAAGTTATTCAAAAACTAACGTAGAAGACTTAAAAACTAGTGGAGAAGACGCGGACGACTTCAATCTAAGTTGTCTAGACGACTAAACTATATGTCGTCTGGTCAACGCAGAGGTTATTTTTGCAATTGACTTTGAAATCTGTTATTTCGGACGACTGAAAGTTAAGTCGTCTACTATTGTTTGGTTAAAAAAAAACTCCAAAAAGCTAGACGACTTACATTTCAGTCGTCAGAGGTTAGTTTTGCATTTGACTGGATTATTTCAGAAGTTTGACTTTTTGGACGACTTACATTTCAGTCGTCTAGTAAAAATTAAAATAATAATATTTTTTTAAAAGTAGACGACTTACAGTTAAGTCGTCATAGGTTAGTTTTGCAATTGAAAAAAAAACTTCAAGATTTAATTATATACAGACGACTTATAATTCAGTCGTCCACGAGACGACTGAAATGTAAGTCGTCCAGGATTTACGAGGTTTGACCAGAATCTCGGAAAAAAATCCTGGACGACTTACAATTAAGTCGTCTGGTGGACGACTGAATTATAAGTCGTCTGTGTATAATTAAATCTTGAAGTTTTTTTTTTCAATTGCAAAACTAACCTATGACTACTTAATTGTAAGTCGTTTACTTTAAAAAAATATTATTATTTTAATTTTCGCCAGACGACTGAAATGTAAGTCGTCTGGGGAAGTCAAACTTCTGAAATTATCCAGTCAAATACAAAACTAACCTATGACGACTGAAATGTAAGTCGTCTAGGTTCTTTGGAATTTTTTTTGAAACCAAACAATAGTAGACGACTTAACTTTCAGTCGTCTCAGGTTACAGATTTCAAAGTCAATTGCAAAAATAACCTCTGCGTTGACCAGACGACTTCCAGGTAAGTCGTCTACAGCCAGACGACTGAAAGGTAAGTCGTCTACAGCCAGACGACTTCCCAAGTAAGTCGTCTGACGAACAGATCTGGAAAAAAACTCGATGTCATACCTTAAATTGGTGAGATAAGTTCCTTAGCATACATAAGGCTTCTCCAAGCACACAGAATCACAAACGGAAGTCACCCACCCATAATCGTTAGCTTCTATGACTCTATGAACCATAAAAATTTTAGAATCAAAATCTTGAGTTTTTTTAGCTCATTGTGGAGAGAAAGTGAGAGATATGTTGTGTTTAGTTCACAAGAATGGAAAAAGAAGAAGGGTAAATCGATTTTAGGAGCATTAAGAGCTTCAATTTGGTTGTTCATGGTGGTTGTGGTATTGATGACAATGGCAATCTTGTAATTACTTGAAGATGATGAGGGTGAGAGAGTAAAAATGTCATTTTCGAAAAAAAAAAATAAAAAAAAATTGATGGCATTTTCGTAAATTATATGAACTTATGGGGTGAATAGGGCAAAACCAATTTTCAAAAAAAAAGGAGGTTAGTTTTGTGTTTGACTTTAAGTTGTAGGTCAATTTTGCAAAAATCCCTATTTAAATTCAAAATCACTACTTAAAATATCAAAAGTTAGTATTAATTAAATTTTGATAAATTTTGATCAATAAACCAAAACATTCTACTGTCTTAAAACGAGTTTTTAACGGTCACAACAAATAATAGTTATATTATTGAATACTTAAATAAAATGTTGATTTATTCAATAATCGTTGGATTAATTTCTAACAAGTGAATACTATAATGTATGTTATAAAATTCAACAAAATAAATTTACTATCTTTTTTAAATCCAACAATTTACCTCATATAAAACTAAATGTGATTATTAGCATAAAAAGAAATTGATCTATTATATTTTCAAATATTGTCAAACAAATCAGTTATGGTTTAATGTTTTTATTCGACTCAAGTTTTTTTTTTTTGAAGATTTTCAAATTCGACTCAAGTTTTATATGTTTAAAAAATCAAATCCGAATAGGTGTTCTTTTTCTGTTTGATTCCAATTATTAGAAAGAAAGTGGTCATGTCATGATGATCTTAGCATCTAAAAAATTATAGTTTCCATTTCAAAATGTCTGACGAAACAAAAGCCTTTGTAGATGTTGCTATGACGCAGCTAATATAATGAGGTGCTAACTCAACCCTGTTTATTGCTAGTTAACGATATAGTTGATACATACGGTTTATTAAGAATACATATTTAAGAAAAAGTAAAGTTACATGACGAACTAAATATCTCGATTCTTAAGTGTATGTATGCTTGAGAAATTTAGTTCACTTCACCCAAAAAGAACAAAAACAAGAACATGATTCATGGACTAAAAGCCAGAATATGAAATCTATGAGAAGCCTTTAAGAAGAAAAGAAACATTATTATCAAATTCTGGTGACAAAGTTCTATCGCTTTAGGTATGTTTCTGAGTGCGTTTACTTGAACCGGTAAGTGGAATCCAACTGTGGATAGCCCCAGTCTACATGGTAGCATTACTTTGGCTGTGACCCTTCTGTTTGCGTAGCGGTCGGCTCAATCCTCTCTCATAAAATGGAGGCCTATAACAAGCGACAATGCTAAATGTCATCATCAAACCGGTGCATGCATTCGTTTAGTTGACTTTTGCTTGGTTAAACAAGTTTTATCTAACTTCCAACAGGCATGGGATAAGAGATAGCTGTTGTCTCTTATGATAAAATTAACAATGTGTCATAAAGAAAAGTATCTTAAGATAGCACTAGAAAATGTATTAACTCCAAAAATAGCGTACAAATATAAAATTTTCTAGAAAATATTACCTAATTTTTTAAAAGTGGTTAGGATTTAAACTTGGGATAATTTGAAATATACACTGTTTATCATTTGAAATTTGATAAATACACTTTTCTTTTTTCTTTTTGAAAATTACACTTTATTGTATATGATAAGACATATTTATCCTGATTCTAATATTACAAATTAAAACAACTAAAATGTAAATACGAAATATTGTTATTATTTATGTGTGTGAAAATTTATATTTGAGATAAATACATAATATTGTTGGGGTCTAGTTTTTCACCAAATAGATTGAACTCTTTTACAAGTTCATCAACCATCATTAAAAACAGGCAAACTACACACTTGAAAAACTGTTCAAATATGTCATAAAATTAACTGCAACTCCACGAATTCTGATGTGCCCATATGCACAAAGTTCTTAAACATACTATCTTCCATGTAATCATGCTAGTCAAAGTACAAAGTTACAGTAACTAATAAATTGAAACAAAAAGAAAAGAGATACATCAATGCACCGTTTGTTTTTATATATCCTGGATTGTTTTCATGAGTGTCTGATCTAATATCAAAACAAAAAAAAATATTCAAGGGATCATTAGTATTTGCTAAAGAAGTTTGTAATGTTGATTGATTGGTTTTGTTTCTGAAAAGATCCTAAGAACAAGTATATTGAATAGTGATGAAATATTTAAAAGCATTTTGCTGGGGAAGCAACAGTGGAGCTAGTCGAGCTTGTGCTTCAGATTATGGATACTTGATTTCTTTTCTTAAAGTTCCAAAATTGGTTACATTCTCGTGTGGGGGTTAATAAGTTTTCTCCATTACGACGGTGACGAGAGAGATTTCCAACAAGATATAATATATTGTCGCATGAATAAAATTTTAAATAAGATTTTATATAGATATTAAGATTATTATTTAGAAAAAAAAATATAAAACCTGATTGTTGTTGGATTTACTTTTTAAACATTTTAAAATTAAATATTAGAATGCATAAAAACATTTAAATAGGGTATTTTGGTCATTTTATCTATAACTAAGTGTAGTTTTCAAAAACAATAATAAGTAATGTAATTTTCAAAATATAAACTCATATAAAGGTATTTTTCCAAATTTTCCCTTTAAACTTTAGTATTTAAAGAGTGAGTTTAATATTTGGAGTAATTTAGTCATCTTATTTTTTTACTTAATATTATTTTGGAGATTTTCCTCTTTATATTTTATTTTTATTATATTTTTTGTGATGTCTAAAGAATTTGCCTTTTTATCAATACTACAAAGAGTATACATGTGATAAAACGAAAACGAAAGGATTATTGGAAAAAAAAAGGATGCATTGAAGCAAAAAAAAAAACTAATTCAACGAGTGTTGTATAATTAAGTGCGACAGAGGAGACTAATAATGACAGGATTCATGGATGGCGGCTAGGTAAGGATTAAAGAAATGTTTTCATTTATTCTAAAATCTTAGTTGTCACAAACTCTGTAATGATGCTTACATTAGTGTTTGGACAATAATAATAGCCTCTTAATTTTCTATCCTCTTAATTTTCTATCATCTGTTCTTAAAAAATTCATATTCTAATTTTTTTCACACATTTTAATAAAATACATTAAATTTGCATAATTTTTTGTGTTTATCTTTTTTCCATAATTTTTACCCAATAAAAAATTAATTAGTGCAATTAAATTTTTTGAAATTTGCAATTAGTTAATAAAATATGCATTGAAAATGTAAAAAATAAATCTTTTAGAAACAATTTTTTTCTAAAATATGTATGTTTAAAGAACAGAAAGAGTATACTTTAATTACATGTTAAAATTTCAAGGCCCAGCAGTAACAAACTGCCGTATGTCCTTTATAGTAGTCCAAGATGAGTTATGATTAATTAAACCTCACAGAAAGACAGAGATTAAAACTTTCTTTTAAGAAATCAGATTTCCTTTTTAAGAAATCAGATTTGGTACGTATATTGTAAGTAAAAACTAAAACCAGCGTGCTTTAATTTTCGTAGATTTGTAAACTATATAAAAATGGACACATCACTAATCATCAAATAAATATTTTCACATAACTATATAAATTTACCAAAAACTAACAACGGTTTCATTCACATTCAGACAATTAATTACCTATTTTTACAAATTATCTTCATATTTTTGTTCTGACAATGTTTTAAATTTTGGGTTACAACATGGCTTATTATCTTAATACATTAATCAAAAAATAATTTTAAAGAATTTTCACACATTAAATTTTTTATAATGTATCATAAATGTATAATTTTAATTATTTTATGACTTAAAACCAACAGCGATTGCAAAATCATGAAACACTTTAGTATCGATTTATTATTAACCAATAAAATATACACTAAATTTTTTAAAATAATATTTTTCACAAACAAAATAAAAGTAGGAATTAATTAGATATTAACTACACATAGACATAATTAAAAGTATGAAATTGCCATTTTTGTTTGTTTTGTTTAACGCGGAATAATGAATTTCATTAAAGGGAGAGAGTATTTAGTTCTTCGTCAATTTTGACAGCATAATTATTTATTTGTTTGTGTGTATGGAAGAGTGACTTTTGGTGGCCTTTTGTGTGTTGCTGCTTCAGAGAGATTTCCCCAGTTTTTGTAAATTCGTGTGAAATATAAAAACCCCCATTCACAAACCCTAGATTCTCTCGTTTCCTCGTGATCCGTTCTGAGCTGAGTTTTGTAGATCAGATCGCAATTTAGGTGAACTTGAGCAAGCTTGAGCTCTCTTGAATCTGGAACATTGGAATTGATGGAATGATTTGAGGAGGAGGAGGAGGAGAGCGATGACTGGATTGGGCGTTCGATCCAGTAGCTATGGTTCCTTGGACAAGACGGGACTCAACGGCGTCGTTTTGCCTATCCAGACTTTGACTACTACTACGATACGCACCAAACCATCGAAGATGCATAAGGAGAGGGAGAGGGAAGGTGTTGTTCACTGGATCTGCAAATTCGCTGGCCGTAAGAAGGTTGGCATGCTGCTCCTCTTCTTGATCTCCGCCGTCGTCTTCCTTCGCGTCCTCTTCGTCGGCAAAGGTAACCGTCAGATCATCGTAATGATTCTTAATTGGAGTAAGTTTGATTCGTATTGGCTAGGTTCTGTTTAGGCTTCGAATTGAGGAGTCGTTGTTGTGTAGAGTGATGATCGTAATGCTGAGAATATATTATGACTGAGAAGCTTTATTTGAGCTGGAATCTACTACTACTTAAAGTTGTGAGAATATTCTATTTGGAATTGTTGTTCAGGTGAAGATGGTCAGGAAGTTCAAGTTCCTCCGAGTCTGCATTTCAATGGCAGTTCAGTTGTAAATCACTCCAGCATGTTTAATGAAGAGCAAAACATCAACATTCGCAATATTTCTTTTAATGTTGTATTTTCCCCTCCTCCTTTGCATTTTCTTGGCTATACGCTTCCTCAAGGCCATCCTTGTCACACTTTCACCTTGCCTCCCCCACCTGCCGACAGAAAAAGAACTGGACCTCGCCGTAAGATTTGATTTTTTTTTAATCTTTCTTCTCTGAGATTACTACAAGATTGTTGTTGTGATGATGCTGAAAAGATCGGAGATATGCTTCTGCTTGGTTTTGGTTTCAGCATGCCCGGTGTGTTACCTTCCTGTAGAAGAAGCTATCGCCTTGATGCCAAGTGCCCCCTCGTTTTCCCCTGTTCTTAAGAACTTAACGTACATATATGAAGAGCCACTAAACAGAGACACAGAGTTTGGAGGGTCGGATTTTGGTGGTTATCCTACTTTGAAACATAGGAATGATTCTTTTGACATTAAAGAAACTATGAATGTACATTGTGGGTAAGCATCTTTGTGGTCTTTTTAATTCCCCTCGTCTGTTTTTTTTTTTTAAATCTCATCTTAGTATTTTTTTTTTCCCATCAGGTTTGTCAAAGGGCCACAACCTGGTCGAAATACAGGTTTTGACATGGATGAGGCTGATCTTCTTGAAATGAAGCAGTGCCGTGGGGTAGTTGTTGCTTCAGCTGTATTTGGTAGTGCTACACGTGATACTTTATCTTATTTTGTAATTAATCGTTCTAGTCGTGTTGCCAATTTTTATGTGTTTCTGATGAAGATTATTTCTCTTTTCAGATGCTTTTGATGATGTAAAAGCCCCACAAAATATCAGTAAATACTCGGAGGAAACAGTTTGCTTCTACATGTTTGTTGATGAAGAAACTGAATCAATTTTGAAGAGAGAACGAGGCCTTAACGACACCAAGAAAGTAGGGATATGGAGAGTTGTTGTTGTTCATAATCTCCCTTATTCCGATGGAAGGCGCAATGGAAAGGTAGATGCACATCTCTTCTCTTTCCTATGACGAAATTATGCATTCAGTTACCGAAATTAAAACATGAGTTTAGTGACATGCTGGATATTCCCCCTTGTGTTTACAATCTTTCACCAAATGTATTGCATTCACTCTGCTGTAGCAGCAGCCTTCTTGCTTTACTAGGCTTGAAGTTGTTTACTGGAAAGGGGAAACATTATAAAGTCCACTTATATGCTGATACCTCGTTCTCTTTGTAGGTGCCAAAGCTTCTTGTTCATAGGATGTTTCCAAATGCTCGCTATTCTTTATGGATTGACGGAAAACTTGAGCTTGTCGTTGATCCATATCAAATTCTTGAAAGGTAAAGCCTATCATAGTTTGTCTTTTAAGATTAATCTCAGAATCTATCAAATTCTGTATTTTGTGTTCCCATATTGGGACCATCTTGAATTGTGGTTGGCTATGCTGCTTCCTGCTGTTACTGACTAATAAACATTCCTCTAGTCATATTAGTGAATGCTTATGGTAAGAATCTGCTAGATACACCTCTATCTCAGATAAGTTGTCCTGAAGCAGCTAGCTCTTTGTGCTTAATGTTCCAGTAACTTAAAAATGTTCAACTGTTTCAAATAAGTTCATGCTTTTATTTAAAGACCTTAGGCTTGGTGGGCCGCAGCAATCTGAATGACCTCTCTTTTCATCAGGTTCTTGTGGAGGAAAAATGCTACGTTTGCGATCTCAAAACATTATAGAAGATTTGATGTCTTCGTGGAGGCTGAGGCAAATAAAGCTGCTGGTAAATATGATAATGCCTCCATCGACTTTCAAGTGGATTTCTACAAGAATGAAGGGCTAACCCCTTATTCTGTTGCTAAGCTCCCAATCACAAGCGGTATGTCTCTTTTGCCTCACTCTTTCCAAAATCCATTTTACATGATCAACCGATGTTCTATACACAAACTATATTGTCTTTTTTATGCAGACGTTCCGGAGGGCTGTGTCATTTTAAGAGAGCATGTTCCCATTAGCAACCTATTCACTTGTCTTTGGTTCAACGAAGTAGACCGGTTCACTTCTAGAGATCAGATCAGTTTCTCAACAGTAAGAGACAAGATTGCTGCAAAAACAAACTGGACAGTAAGCATGTTCCTTGACTGCGAGAGACGCAATTTTGTTATTCAGGTGAGTTTCTTCTTTTCATTTTGACTTAGCCTTAAGGAAAAATAGTAAAGAGAACCCTGAATTTAACAAACAATCTAATGCAGAGATATCATCGAGCAGAACAAGAGAGATTCGCAAGGCAAAAGCCTCCAGTGCCTACTTTTTCTCCCCCACCGCCGTCACTGCCTACACCAGTTTTAATCAGCAGCGATTTGCCTAGAAAAGTCTCGAGTGGAAGAGCGGGTAGAACATCGCCGCCTAGGAGGCGGGGAAGAGACAGACGGTCCGGTGCAAGGGGTCACAGGAAAGCTAATTTGCCTGTAAGATTACCAGATTCAGCTTAAGACTGAAAGAGTCAAAGTCCCTTGCACAGAGGTTGGTTCTATATGGTCACTCTCATCACCGATTACACGTTCAAAATTTACCACACACAGTATGTTCTTTTTTGTTTTGTTTCTCTATTGATTCTTAAGGATTCAAAATCATTTTTTAATGTATATATATATACACAGACTTTGGCTGAAACTATAAAAAAAGTGGAACGTAATGATCTTCCATCAGACGAATATTTCAGAGAATACTGAACAGCCAGTTTTTACATGTTGAATTGATGGATTTTGAAAGTGATTTTTTCACTACGAGATGGAACTTGTAGGTCTTTAAGAGTATTTAAAGGGAGTCTTATCTCTTCATCATCCAAAATTTTGTATTTTATAATTATACAAGTATTTAAATTATAAGAAAAATATCTACTGTTTAGAGGTACGTCTATGCAAATTTTACGCCCAACTTTTTTTTTTTGCAAAATTTAAAATTTATATTCAATTTTTTGAACACGATATTAAATTATAAAGTTATTGTCATGTGCGTATCCATCAATTATCAGTTGTACTACACGAAAATATGGTCTTTCACTGCATTCATACCAGGCACTATGTCAATTCGTTAGATTTAAATTTATTTCTTTATGGGCCCTAACTTTAGGCTCTGTCATAAATCTGATCAGAATAAATGAATTTATCTTTACTTGGCCATGATTATATGTTTCTACTTTAAATAGAAACTAACTTGTAGGTGAATAATAATGACCTGTTTATTTGGGTGAACAATCCATTATCATGTGCACATGAAATACATGCGACACACGCTACAGAGTACAGAGAGTCAAAATCAGTACCGATATTTGTTTCAAGTCTGGAATAAAGTAAGCTTAGAATTCACATCAACTCTGGAGTCGTGGAATGTTATCTCACTTAGACTCATCGTTGATTTGTATAAGTCACTGTTGATTTCGCTTATTGTGAACTAACACCACTAGTTTGATTATGGTCGATGGAATGATAGTTTATTCCTTGTTTGTCACGAAGAATAACAAGTGTGGATTCGAACTTCAAAGTAGACTAGTTAAAAGATGGTCTAGAACCAGTGTTTTACTACACGTTGATTATGATCACAGCCTCACAGGGATAGTATGGCAGGGATTCTTCTTAGGTGCGTCGTCTCTAGCTTCTGTATACTGTATAGAATCACAATAAGAAGTCCTTCTCTTATTCAATAACTCAAAAGCTCACAAATCACAAATCACAAATCACAAAATCATGTTATGCAACACAATATGCATTTCCATATATATTGAACTCATAATTTCCTAAATTCATTAGTTTTAACATAAATCAATATTTCATAATCCTTATAGACTTCCATAATACACTAGGATTTTTCATCTCAAGCTACTTCAAGCTTACTCCAACATTCTGGTGTTCTTCTTCGGGTGACGGAATTCCTGGCTGTCCTTTGTTTCCGAGAGAAGTTTCAGCCGGAGAAAGGTGTCTCTCTCTTTTCTCTGTATGGGGATTTGTTTTTTACTTCCTACGACGAGTATAAATCCGGAAGCAAGTTCTCAATAAACGTCAGCCTCCGGAGACAGAATTGCCTCCTCTTACAGTTAGTGTCTCTGTTGTTGCTTGAAGGTCGTTTACTTTTCTAATTATGTGTGATAGTGTTCATCTTATTATTTCGGCAAGTGTAAAGGTAGACTTTTGGCATATAATTATCAGCAGGCTCGGTCCTGGAATTTGTAAAACAATTTGGGCCGGAAGCTTTAAGAAAACTGGACCAAAATAATTATAAGAAAATAAAAAAAAGAATGAAGTTGCGTGCTTCGAACCCATGATCAGAAATTTACACAGTACACACGTTTTTCTGGTTGAACTAATGACGACTTTGCAAAATTAAAAGCCGATATTTTATTTATTTTTAAGAAGGCAGGAAGCTGATGCTTCCTCCGTTTCTTTCCAGGGCCGGTACTAGCAAAATCATATAAATTTTTTATAAAGTGGCAGTATATTGCAAGTATTGTTCAGTGATAACTATTAGACATAAATTATCATAAGGCATATATATTTATCGGTTGTATGTAATATTTTTCGTAATACAAAATCAATGTTAAAAGGGTGTAAATGTAAAATTCTTTGATAAAAAAAACAATTATTGCATAATATGACTGTCCACGACGATTTCAGTATTCAAAAATCTTTAGAAACAAACATATGACATCGTGGTCTTCTCTTCATCCTTCTTCAAATGTTGAATGTTTTCAACACTAAATAACTCATATCATCAAATTTCATTGTTCAACAAGTTCATTATGATTCAACTACAAAAAATTTATTCAACATTTTCATTGTAAATGGTCTAAGAAGTGATGACAAAGATATAATTCTAAGGTAGGGAAAGTCATACATCTTATTATATAAAGTAGAGTTCACTCTCTCCTGGTGATGCCACCTCAGCATCCAACTAGGAAATTCGAGCTCTGTGGGCGTGACAGGTGTCCATTTCTTTAAACTCTGCGTTTCATTTAATTGAGTCTGCAATTGATACGGGCTTTATTGTTTTATGGGCTTTATGTTTTGCTTAAGGGACCAAGCCGATATGGAACACACTAAGCGTCTCCGTAAGCGTCGATTGATCTGATTTTAGGGTTCATCCCACTTTTGTTTTCCGTCATTCATGAGGTTAAGTCGACTTCTCAATCCATCAAAACAACTTAGTAATCTTATTTTCTGAAAAATATCTAACACATCAATCTTCCTTTATGATTTGAAGATCGGACGCTGCCCCTCCACCGTTCAAGTGCGATTGCTCCGGTTCTGGGAAGCTAGGAACGTCCGGTGGCGACGAATTCATGGGAGTGGATTGCTCCTATTGGATTCACAGGTTGTTATGTATAAAGCTTGCGTTCATAATTCAAAAAAAAAAAATCTGGTGTGTTAAATCCTCATTATCAAGCTTTCCTATTCAGAGTTTTGTTTGACATCTTTTGAATGAGAAATTTTGAAGCCGTTCTTTGATTGTGATGTCATAAGAGAAATTTTCGTTATGTGCTTTTGTGGTTTCTACAAAGTAATCCAGGTTTGCGATTAGACCTACATAATGCCTAGCAGGCTGATGTAATATTTTCAATTTCTTTTCTGCAGGAGGTAAGCCTCGCCGCGCCTCGGTAGCATGCTTCTAGCACAAAGAAGCTCCCACCTGAGTAAATCTTTATCGGAGTCTGGATGCACACTTCGTGATGTCATGAATTCAGTAAGAATTTCTTTTACTTTGCGCATTGTATTTAAATTTAAACTGTGCTAGCTATAACTGGAAACACAGATTTTTTGCATTTAACTACTCTCATCTAATTTTTTAAATAGGTGACACATTGACCTTAAGTAACGTGAAGATGATTTGCCAACATAAAGACATCATACGTCAAGGTTTGCAAGAGTTTATGGGCCTTTTGCATCATACAGTGACCACAAACTAATTTTCACACTCTTGCACATATACAGAAAAATTCAAGAAAGCAGTGCAGTGTGAGAAGTCAGGCAACAACATTGATCTATAAGAACGTTGAGGCATATCAAGTCGTGGATTGTAAGTGGAAGCAAAAGGATTTTGGTAATTTTGGTTAGTGACTCAAATCTTTTACCTTCTCTTCATATGGCTTATTTAGCTGGATCAAAAGCGTTCAACATCAATGTTTCCGTCTCCTCCAGTTGAATATTTTATGTACTATGGATGCTACAGTTAAATTGAATTACAGAAGCAGAGGTTCTAGGCTTTTAGCTATCAAGACACTCAATTGGATAGGACTTAGCTGGCAGCATCTTTGAATGATCTTTATACGAACGACATGGAAAAGCTTTCTGGGTCAATCAAACGCATATGGTACAAGTAAGGAAACAAAAATAATCTTTCTTGGTTTTAATATTTTTGGTTGCTGTGAATTGTAATCTCAGTTCTTTTTATTTGTTACAAGATTGATACTCCACTGAATGAGCGGAACGCAAGGCTTCTAATGATGGTTCTACTTCTCCACCACAAGGGAGCTGCGAAAATAGGGTCAAACTTCCAATGAATTAAGGTAAATCATAAGAGAAACCTCATCCAAACCATTGTGTCAACAGAGAATAGAAGTTCTAATTTTTGGAATCAGCTTTCCATTTATCATGCAGGTCTGATTAATGTTTTTGTCACAGGTTGTTCTCAACTCTGATTGTGCTATGTACAATACAAGTGATTATCTCAAGCTGTCTAATTATTTCTCTAACGATCTGTTTCTTTGTTGAGGGAAGTAGTCGAAGAAGATTTCACAGCCTTTGTTGGGAGACCAAATAAGAGACCAAGAACTAACTGTTCAGAAGCAAATGAATGTAATGTTCCATTCTCTCTTTCCCTCTATAACACCATTAATGTTATAGCTTGCTTTGTTGCTTAACATTTTCATTCCTGGTTGCTAACTCTTTTTCCCGGATTGTGGCTAGCAGAGGAAGTAACACATGCTCTTATGACACCCTGAGGCTGCGGAAACATGATTAAAGGTGTCATTCCTTGCCTCCTTGGTTTCTTCAATTTTTTTTTTGGTTTCTTCGGTTTGTCCACGAAATACTTTGTGTTCTACTTTTGAATCTTTTCAGTTGTAAAAAGGAAGAATAATATAGCAATGTACCCATTTTAATAAATGAAAATGTAATCTCCCATGGCAATGTCATCTCCAAGTACTTTGAATCTTATCTTTGTTTTTGTAAAAGAGATGAGTGGTGTTTTTATTACCAAAGCTAATTGTAATCTCCAGCGGGTTTTTTCCGTTATCAATAATGCAGCTCCTGTAATTTTCTCTCATCTTTGTTCCTTATTTAATATTCTGGTTGGCTACTATGTATGTTGCTAAGATTATGCAAAATTTTATTGTTATTAAAGTGACTAGCTACTTCTACGAATTTAACTCTGGTTCATGAAGGGATCATGATGGTGATACTGATACCGCTCAAGGCTGGTCCCTGGATTACTTTTACGGTTTTACCAATGCGTGCAACTTACATGTTTGGTACAGATGAGACGGGAGGAACGTAACTTGCGATCCTTCTCCCGTTTGTCTTTCAAAAAAGAAATCTCAGCGTTTACTACTAAGAGAAGCTTTCGGTGTTTTTATCATCAGAGACCAATTAAATATTATCTGTAAATATTCTCTTATATAATGGAATAGTGACTCTACGCTTAAAAGTTTCTGTGACCTTTTATGGCTAGGTCTCTCTAATCTAAATCATCTCTTTCATATAGCAAGATGTCCAAGTATGCCTGGAGCAATGTATCAAATCTACAGCTTCTCCTTTGTCTCTGTTCTTGATTTTTCTTCTTATCACCCAAGTTATCCAGTTTAGAATGCTTCCAAAAAAAAAACTTTACACTTTCTAGCAGCGATCATATTTCAAAACTGCCTCAGACCATCTCTCTCACGTTATAATTCATCAACCTGCATAATATGAGGAATGATCTAAGAAAAGCAATCAGCGATAGTTCAGATATGAAATCAACATTCAACATGACGGCTTTATCTAATGTTTTGTTTAGCTATTTTGAGTATTCTTTTAGTTGGTTTGTTTTTTTGTGAAACAGTTTTCATGTTTACGGAACTATAAAAAACATACAACTTATCCTCTTCGGTTTTTTTTTTTGAAAAAGTACTTTATCTTCTCTCCAAAATTTTATATTTTCTCTCTCTATTAAGATGATCTTCATCATTTACCATCAAAATTATTGAATCGCAGATAATAGTCACCATTTTCTATTTAAAGTAGCATAATTAATAAAATTCAACCCATTTCTTTTCTATGGTAAATACGAAGTTAGGTTTTCAAACTAAACTAACAAAACATAAATCGTAATCAGTTTATGGAAATGTAAAAAAAAAACTAACATAATACATGAAAAATATTCATTTAGTTCCACAAACACGAGAACCCTACATTGTAAACCTCCAAGTGTACATGTACGAATATCATGTCCAATCAAACATGGAATCTGCATAGCCAACTAACACTCATATTATTTTCACCAATGCACTCGCTCAACCAAATCGCACTCTATTATATGCAGCAGACGACCACGATTTTTTAAATAATAAAGCCCAACTAAAAAATTTCAAAACTAATTCAAAGAACATGATTTTTCGTTTTCGATCGTCCATCCATCGATCTAAACTTGACACAAACAAACCAACTACAAGATCAGTTGAAAACCAACCCCTGCCATAGATTTACATATTAACAATCATATATTTATAATAAAAAATATAAATGTAACACATCCCGCCCGTAGGGCGGGCCGACCCTAGTCTTTATATATAAAGTACAGTTCTCTCAATCCTGGTGCCTCCACGTCGGATGCCAGCGCATAAAGTCGAGAGCTGCTGTGCTGACACGTGTACGACACCACAAAATGCAGCGCTTCTTCATTTGTCCCTAATTTTTATTTGTGAAAATATCTGTTCTTCGCTTCTCTTCCTTACGCTGCAACGGTGACTATCGAGCTTCCTCACCGTCCATGAAACGATCGAGTTATGGTTTTTAGGCGATTAATCCCATCAATTGAAGCCCCCCACTACGAGTTTTTCAATGCGTTGTTTGCGTCGGCTAGATCTGTGAGGTCGGGTATAAATAGGTCTGTATTTGTCTTCTGGTAATCACAATCTCTTCACCGCACTTCTTAGTGGCTAACTCAAGGACTTTTTTCCGATCTGAAGTCCAGATTCATCTGTTGTCGAGGCTAGACTGCTGCTATTCTGGGAGGCTACCTTTCTTCATGCTTTTCCCAATTTTCAGTCAAGGCTTCTCCAAAGTTCCATCTCTGTTCATTGACTTAACACTTCCGAACATTTGCTGAAAGCGGGAGCTGTTTACGAGCTCAGTGGGCTTGATCTTACGAGAAGCAACCACCACTTCAAGTATCGCCAGTCGACATACGCTTCATTGACCTAACTAAGTTTGTTGAGATTCCGTTAGGACCTTCTCCATTACCTCTGGAGCTCTTTAGGTTCATGTACAACTCATGGCATTGGCAAACACAAATACCGAATTTCCAGGTCTGTCTCTTAACTTACATTCGGAATAAATCTATATGCTTCCCCATAAAAATGTCCATACTCTGTTACACTTTCCTTGCAGACATCATAGGGCATAATGGCGACCATCCAAAATGACAGGTACATTGTGTGTGTTCAGAACTACTTCACTGTTTATGTATCATCTTGGTTTGATTGTATGCTCCCAAACTTGAAAGCTGCATCAGAACGTCCATTTAATTCATTTTCTGTTATTCCCGAACATGTACGCAGATCTACTATTGTCCGTCTAAGTGTCTTTGACGTGCAGGCCAGCCAACTTCACCAAAAGTTAGATGATGTCGGTGTGAATCCTAAGGTCATTATCGCAATGAGCACTAACCAAATGTTGAAAGTGTGTATGTCAATCAACAGCATCGCTTTAGCTGAAATGGAATTCCCACAAGCATACCTTGAAGCTCTTCCAGAGGTATGATAAAAACTTTTAAATCTCATAGCCATTTTTCTGAAGCTGCGTCTGAATCACATTGTTCTGTCAACAGAACGGGAGGCCATGCCTTGGAGATTTTCTTATAGAAACATCACGTCTGATAACTTCTCAGCAGATTACTTGCTTGGAGTCAAGAGATATTTCTTCTGGCCACCCCCAATATTTTTAGCAATAATAAGAACAACAAAACCACGTGGCTCCTCCTACAAATTTCTACTCTTTTGGTATGGTTCCAAGTGGTAGCAGCCATAAAAATAACCGGAGTAGTAATCAGAGTTTGTATTTCAACGTCGTCTCCGGTGAGATCCTCCACGGGAAGGTTCACGGTAACCAGGCAAGGAAGCTTGAATTGCCAAGACTGTGGGAATCAAGCCAAGAAAGATTTTCCTCATATGAGATGCAGTACTTTTTGCAAGAGCCGAGGGTTTGATTATCAAACCCACATGAAGAGTACAGGGTCCCTGCTGCAAAACGCCGTGAGAGACAGGCCCAGTTAGCTGGTTTGCCAACTAAGCGGAGCAGAGAGGCTAGCTCTGTCGGTGTGAAGCCTAAGGTAATTATCGCAACGAGCATTAATCCCAACAATTTGTAGGAGGTCAACAGCTTCCTCAGAACCTTTCTATTTGTAGGACGTCAACTAGACTTGCAGAACGCCAATATTTGAATGCAACTTCAGGGACCCATTCGTGTGCTATATGTTTTCGTAACTACTAGATTATTAACGTTCCTTCTTTCCACCACAGGCTGCTTAGTTTCTTTGCACCAGTAAAATAGAAGCCATTGAAACCACTAATGGATGGTACTACATTTCCTGCTCCAAATGTTCAAGGAAGCTTCAGCGAGGATTCTGGTGTTCTTAGGTATTGCCCCATAGATTTAAATTACTCCTCACTTTTCAAAACACTAACCAAATAAACCATCTACCATTTTCCCACTAACATTTTAAAATTCGCAAACGTTGAAGGTATTGTGTGGAGATGTGTCTCAGATGCGACATACTCAGTCAGCTGTGTTTGATCGCCACCAGCTTCCCAATACTGAAAATTTTGCATTACATGTTAATCTCCTCTTTCTCATACTTTGTACTTAACATATTTTAATGCGTTTGGACAGGGTGGGATGGAACAACATCCCAGGTGATATGCCATGAGCTACATGTGTATCCTGCGTCTGCTCTAAAAGCCTCAAGTTAAGTGCAACGGATTAGGCCAGCGGCAGTAGTGAACATAGCCACGCTTAAGGTGACTCTTATGATTATAGTATATGATGGAGACAGACCGAGATGACACACCACATGTATAGACCAACCTGTAATAACATATATTAAACTAACTAGGTAATAACCCGCGCCTTGCGCGGGATGTGATTATTAGTTTCGTTATTTTTAATAAAAATACATTAAATCTGTTTAATCTGGATATTGTTCGGTTTTAAGTTTTTTTTTTGGTTTTTAATCTTCTAAAATATAACTATTATTTTAAATTAATATTTATTTTCGTTTATTCGGCTAAAATGTTTGATTTTTTTGATTTTTTCCGGTAAAAACAAAAAATTAATATTATTTGTTTGTTTTCATGTTATGAATTTTAGATAGTCGTCATGTCGAACCAATAGTTTCATATTATAGTTTTTAAACAGATAATAATTTAAGAAAAAAAAATTATTAAGACAAATCATTTCACTACAATTTTGTCGGTAGTGAAAGAAACATTAAGAAAAAATATTCCAACTTTCAAAAAAATTAGATACTTCAGTTGTGGTAAATACTTAGTTACAATGTGCTCACATCAAGGTGCACATATATGTGTATGTTAAAAGTATATACAAATAGTTGACAAATATATAAAGATATTGTTAATTAATATTAAATGACTGTTTTGCTCAAAATAATAAATGAAAAGTAAAACTAAAATTAATTTAAAATAAAAAGGTTTTGCCATTAGTCATTTTTCATATAAAGAAAATAAAATTGTATCTGTAAATAGGGGTGGGCACAAATCAAATATCTGGGTATTTGGAAGCATTCGTGTCGATTCGATCTTTAGCCACCTAGATATTCGGTGACTCGGATATCCGAAATATTTTGGAATTTTAAAGAATATCTGATTTGATCCGTAAATAAAATAAAATAAAATTTTAAAAATAATTGAAAATTTTAATAATAACATTTTATTACAAAAATAAAACATTATTTAAATTTTTTAAATTCTAGTACCTAGTATAATAAATTTAATTCATAAAAATATTGTAAAAGTGATATAAAGTATAATATATATAACATATATATATATATATATATAATTCTTTACATATATGTATATAAATCCATATAACAGATCGAATTAGATATATGTTCCTAAATGGTATTTGTGATTTGCTTCTTTTTGGATATTATATTTTAGTATTTGATTTGTTTCGTAGAGTTACGGATATCTATATTTTTTGGTTCAAATCAAAACGGATAATGAATATTTTACTCAATTTTATCCATAAACAATAAAATAATATATATATATATATATATATATATATATATATATATATAGTTTGGATTTTGATTCGTTATTTATTTTTATTTGAACCAAAAAATTAAGAGTTTTATTGCAACTATGTATGTGAGTTTTATATTAAAAAAACGCAAAGTACATAGTGTGAACACATTTATAAATATAGTGTGAACGCGTTAACATATTTATTATCAAATCATTGTGAGGCTGCCACGTGTCTATTATAGTGTGAATGCATTTATTACAATGTTTCTCTTTTAATATATAAGGGATACGAATTCAATATCAAAGCGACAAGTTTGCCTTCTATTTTATTTCTCATACTGCTTCGCTTAGGCTGACGCCTCCAGCATGTTTTTTTATATTCCAACGGACCTCACAAAAATAAAGAATAACACTATTTACCCGATCATGATTTACCAACACATTTGTATGATTCGAACCTGCAACCTCGAGGCAAAGTCATAATATTTTCAGATGGGGAGATGTGCATCTCAGATGCGACAAAATCAACCCAACCCATTCAACACTTTGTTTCTGTTTATTATGGGACATCATGATTATGTGGAAAGATCATCTTGAGTACTAACTAAGAAATATAATTGTGTCTGCTTTCTTTTTTATTTACCATACAACTTTGTATGATGTTACTGTTGTTCATGTGGCGTCATACCTCAGCCAGTTCAATGAAAAAGAGTTCAAATTCTTCTGGATTGGTGTCAGGGACTGAAGGAGAACTTGGAAAAACATCAATGCTCTAAGACGTACTGTGATTTACATCAAGGAGTCTCTTATTGATTTGTTGCCATGGTGATTAGTCTCTGTTGTTCTTCACTATTTAGTGGAGTTCTCTTCAGTCTTTTTTAGAAGCTTTATAACCAACATCTTCCAACGAAAACAAGTATTAACAACATGTAACACAAAACACGTAATGATTCAATAAATGTATGTATCTTGATCCAAAATTATAGCACACGATACATTTTAAACTAATATATATATTATATTATGTTTTTCCTGTCCCATAATAAATTTATAGTAATTTAAAATTAAAATAATGTATTACTTGATATAGCAAATAAAAATAATGAGGAGGTAATAGAATAATTAAAACAGCCACTAATTATACACTGAAACTGAATAATAAAATTTTATTAAAAATACAAGTACATTCAACATATACAAAATGTAAAATGATTGATGTCTTGAGTACTAAACCTAACCACAACAATAAAAACTCGAATATACTTACTATATATAAAAAAAGTTGAGCAAACATTTAACAAATGTATACCATTTCAAAAAATCGTATCATGCTAATATAACCTTATAATCTCTAACAATAATAAAAAAAATAGTTAGACATATGCAAAAATAATATAAAATGTATTATCATTATAAAACATAACAAAAAAAAAGAAAACTAATAACTAAAATAATATAATGTCAAAAATATTTTTGACAACAATAAAAAGACAAAAATGAGTGACAAAAATAAGTAAACATCAAACGTTAAGTAAAATAACATAAACTACCAAATTATATAAAAAATAAAATTCGAATTCACAAATAAAGTATATTCCGCCCGTAGGGCGGGCCGACCCTAGTAATTACATATATCATTAAAACAAATTGAATAAACGTTCAAAAATCTCTACACAATCATAATACAAAGATTAACTTTTCAGACTTTTAATATCAGTCAGTTTGTATCTAAATCGAAGGATCTGCATTAATGTCAAAAAGCTAAGAAATCAAAGATAAATCTTCCAATTATAGAACGAATATTCTGATTTTATTAATGTTCTTCCACTATATTAGGAGAGTGAGACTTATTTCAAGTTGTAAAAATATGTAGATAAAATCATGATATTAATTAGTATGAATAGTAACAGCTCCACGAGATAATTACAATGTTTTTTTCTTTGACTAACTAATTCCAACGTTTTTTATTTGATACATAATATAACTGATAACAAGATTTGTGGAGATAAAACAGGAAAAATCATCGCTAGGTCAAACAAAAAAAACAAAGATCATACAAATCTAAGAAACAAAGATCATAACATAATCATTTTGAGAGAAAAGACAGTAAGTAGCTTCTGTTTGTTTGTATGTCTGTTTGTTTGTTTTATAACTAACGTAACTCCTACAACACCAACCCTAAAGTTTCATTGCTCACAGAAATCAAAACCATCTATCTCGTTTTGAAAATTCAATCGAGGAGACAAGAATGGCGAGGGCTCTTGTGATCATAAACTGTATCATTCTGGCCATAGGAAACTGTGGAGGTCCTCTGATCATGCGTCTCTACTTCAACAATGGTGGCCACAGGATTTGGTTCTCCACTTTTCTTGAAACCGCTGGCTTTCCGATCATATTCATTCCTCTTTTCTTCTCTTACCTTAACCGGCGCAGAAGCAACAACAATGAAGGGGAGAATACACGGTTCTTTCTAATTAAACCACGTCTCCTTATGGCTGCGATTCTGATAGGGATTCTCTCAGGGTTCGATAACTACTTATACGCATATGGCATAGCTTATCTCCCGGTTTCAACAGCTACTCTCATCATTGCTTCACAGTTAGCTTTCATAGCTATCTTCTCGTATTTCATGGTCAGCCATAAGTTTACTCCTTTTACCATCAATGCTGTTGTGTTGTTGACTGTTGGAGCTGCTGTATTGGGCATGCATACGGAAACTGATAAGCCGGTTCATGAGACTCACAAGCAGTACATGGTTGGGTTCTTGGTGACTGTAGCAGCCGCTGTTATGTATGCATTTCTATTGCCGTTAGTGGAACTTGCTTACCAGAAAGCTAAACAACCCATGAGCTATACGCTTGTGCTTGAGGTTCAGATGATTTTGTGCTTCCTTGCTTCTTTAGTCAGCCTCGTTGGTATGCTCATCGCTGGTGATTTTAAGGTATGTTACTCTTTGAAACAGATCAGATGTTTTTTTGACTCATGTCCTGAGTCCTTCACCCTTTTTTTTTTAATTATTTGCAGGCTTTACCAAACGAAGCAAGAGAGTTCAAGCTTGGAGAGGCAATGTTCTATGTGGTGGCTGTACTTTCAGCCATAATATGGCAAGGGTTCTTCTTAGGAGCCATTGGTTTGATCTTCTGTGCATCGTCTCTTGTCTCTGGTATAATGATATCAGTTCTTCTGCCAATCACAGAGGTTTTAGCTGTTATTTTCTACCATGAGAAGTTCCAAAAAGAAAAGGGTCTTTCTCTTGCTCTGTCCCTTTGGGGTTTTGTCTCTTATTTTTATGGTGAGATCAAAGCCGACAAGGATAAAAGAATACAAGAGGAGGCACAACTGAATTCTTTGCCTAGAAGAACGAGAATTACTGAGTGTTAAAACTTAAACACATGAGCTTAGAAAGACATCATAAAGGTTTTATTACTTCATTTCATCCCTGTTACACTGTTATTAGATTAGAGGATATTAAACAGCTTGGAACTATATGCCAAACACACAACTCTAAGAAGCTTTTTTTTTACCTTTTATACTACTCAAATGAATTTGTGACAGAAAAATTGCAAAGTTAGTCTTGTGTTGTCTTCTGCTGGTTGCTTTTAGCTTTCATCTATCTTGATGGAGGTTTCATCACATTAACTTGTTCAACAATAACGCCACATCACCATTGTGGATAAATCGCGTAATTCGAGGACCAGTCCCACCTGTAAGTTCAGCTAGTAGAGCTTCTGGTAAAGCCTGTTTGGTTCATTTGTATGATTCTTCATTATCACCAGTAAGAGGAGATAACACTCGGTTGAAACACAATGCAAAGGAAAAATCTTAAGACAACCACACCCAAATATTTTTAGCTTTTTCTAACCACATATCTTTCACTCATACTGCTTCCCCTAGAGATTCTAGTTATTTGATTGAAACTTGAATACATCAAAAACAAGCCTATTTATACCAATACATACATGCTTTACATACTTCTTTCCTGTTTATTCTTTCTAGCAAGGCCTAGAAAATCCATCAATAACATATAAGGATAATTCCTCTACGTTATAATAAACACAAAGCAGATTCAAAATGCATGTACGCACCACCAGTTTCCTTCAGCAGGACTATTCAATTCAGTGTTGATTTTCTTCCTTTGCTAACTCTTTCAGTATAGCACGCTGACGTTCGCTTAGTTCACTAGAAAATACAGAAAAAAATAATACACAGCATCATAAAATGCCAGAAATCCCACATCAACAACAACACAATAAGAGAACTCAAACACATCCATATGCCACCAGACATCAGAAGCTGAGAAAATCAACATTAACTTTTAGAATAAGACCTAGAGGAGAAACAATTAATGATTAGACGCCAAGTAACATGCATCAAAAGAAACAAAACAAACTCCCAGCGAAATTATTTGAAAAGCCTCTACTTTTAGAGCAACCATAAGTATCTTTTGTCTGTTCTGGACAACAGCAAAAATTTTAGCATAGCATAATCAGCTTGAACTCCAAAATATAAAAAATCTTACATATGAAGAGTGTTAACACGGAATAGCACTTGCTGATCTCCATGATACAAAATATCCTTGTTTGTATAGTCCTGATCTTAAACAGTACCAAACAAAAAGAAGGTGCAACATATAGACTGATCATAGTTAAATGTACCTTTGCCTCTTAAGACAAGAAGTTCGCCAGGCTGAGCTCACTCTGGTATCTGCAACAATAAAAATTCACCTCTAGTATCTCCAAAGGCTTGAGATCTAAACCATCCCTCTCAGTGAGGATAAAACAAACTTGGAAGTTGGAACTCAGTTGCAAGTTGTAGATACCAAAATTGTAGAGATCCATACACAAAATATATTATAGATCTCACTGGGTAGGAATCTTACTTCTATCTCTGTCTTACCTGATGGTGTTGACACCACAACTTTGCCTCCCAAAATGGCCTGTCAAATAAGTTTTTCAAGACATGTAAAGTATGTCTTAAGGGATATATATTAGAAACAACGTGAACAATAAGACATGAAATGATGCACCATATTGGAATAATTTAGGTAGTGTAAAAAGCAATTTGCAACGAAAGCTTAAACCTCTAAGGCAGTATGGCTGAGTGGCAAAAATATAGCAGTAGCATGCACTTGAGTTTATCACTGGGTGCCATCAGATGAGTTGGAACATATATTCTACATTATCTAGTTAGTTAAAGGACAAGTGAGTCACATAATGATAAAGATGCTAACATTATTATACTTGGTAAACTAATTGGTGAACACCACTCAATAATTTTCAGATAGACGGCAGAAAACTTTTATCTAGTCTATGACTCTATGTCCTCTAGAGGTTTTACTGTGTCATAGGGCGGTGCCTATAATATGTTAATGCGGAGCTTTTATCAACTGGCAGTTATATAAGACTTTTGACCATATAGTGCCACTATGCAGGAAAAGTATAAGTTTAGAAGGTACCACTACTCTGCTTATAGTCCAAGATTCAGGAATCACCAGTGTGTTTACTTGTGTAAAGCTAATATTAGCATCCCCATAAATTTCTTGAGCCATCTCTGGAGAATGTCGAATCATTAGAAACCTGTGAGAGAAGAAGATTAGATACTTATCGTCAAAGGAAATGCAGTATGCTGTAAGACCATAGATGAGGCAAGAATGATGATAGAAATATAAGACTACTTATGGATCTTACAAGATAGCTCTGATAGCGTAAACAATCTATTCGCTACATGTAATAAGTCTTGATTATATAGTGACAACCGGGCAAACACAATAGGGTATCCATCACATTTAAATTAGTGAACAATGGAATATTATTTTTAGAATGAACACATTTAAAGTCAATATGACATAATATGACTTTGACGCTTGCAGCAACTTTCTTTTTCTGAAGACTAAATTGATCATCTTAAGATAAGATGCATATTGGTAGATCAGTGTCAAGGCTGGGTTTGATTCAAAACTTATCTAACGTCTCAAGAAAGTACAAAGTTTAAAATTTGAAGAAGATACTGATGCATTTACAAACCTTAAATTTGATATACAAGTCCCCAGAGGTTTGACTTTTTCTTAATCTTGCATGACCAACACCTTGGATTACGACCATAGCTTCAGACCCCACCCCTGTGGTCAAGTAATTGAAAAGAAATAAGCAAGACAGAATCATGTTATCTAGAACCAAAGTCACTATCTTGTCCAGCAAACTCATGTAAAATGATACTCGAAAATCACAGTTCTAAATTTTCTTTGAATATCAAGTGCAGACAAAAGACAGTTGACGAGAAAGTGCACTATAGCCAAGCATAATCTTAAGAAGAAGGAAAAGAAAAGGCGAGCTATACAGCAAGTGTAACCAATATATAAATTGGGATAAATCCAAACCACACAAATCCTCAGCGAAAGCAACGTAACAATGTCAATGATATATTACCATCATTTCATAGCATGCCTGGCATATTTAAGAACCAAAATCAAGTTAAAGATAAACAAAAGCATGAAATTTACAGAAAACCCCTCAGGGATCACAACTGCAGCCGTATTTGTGGCTTCCACAACACCGGATCCTCTACAAGACATGCAGTGCTCCTGAAGAGATAGACATTATATATATGTCAATTAAGTGAGTCATTCCTCCTCTTTAAGTTGGCTTTGATGGAACCAGCATATTTTTAAAGACTAGAAGCCGTAAATGTAACACGAGAGGCACAAAACTGTACATTAACATCTGTTAAACTATAATCTAATCTCTCCTTGATACATTTACATAAGTTAGTTATTTATGTTATTACACAAAGAGTTGTAACTCTTCATGTTGTGTCCTTTAGTATAAAGAGTTGTGTCTCTTATACTTGTATTGATTCGATCTCTATATAAAGATCAATCATCTGTTGTAAACATATCACCGAATCTCAATAATACAAAAGTATTTTCAGAAAAGTTTATAAGCCTGCAACGTCTATCTTATTCTTTCTCTCGAACTCGTGTGTAACACATTGTGATCGTTGTGTAACACAAGCGGTTGGTAAAAGATTAACATGGTATCAGAGCTTTACGTTTGAGAGGACAAAGGAAAAAGCACTAGTAAGAGAAACACTTGGCGTGGAGAAAAGGAGGCTAGAGGATTTTGTCATACGATTTCGGAATCATTCGAAACGATGAAGAATCAAGTAATCCCCATATTTGATGGAGAGAAGTACGACTTCTGGAGCATCAAGATGACAACCATTCTCAAGACCAGGAAGTTATGGTCTGTGGTTGAAGAAGGCGTAGCAGCCCCACCAGCACAAGTGGATGAAACCCCTGAAACAGCAAGGGCAAGATCGCTTAGAGAAGAAGCGATGATGAACGATACATTGGCTTTGCAAATCTTGCAAACTGCTGTATCGGATCATATATTCTCACGGATTGCAGCAGCATCAACATCCAAAGAGGCGTGGGATGCATTGAAGGAGGAGTATGAAGGCTCTCCTCAAGTTCGTTTGATTAAACTTCAAACATTGCGAAGGGAGTATGAGAATCTGAAGATGTATGAGAATGAAGACATTAAGGTCTTCACAGATAAGATAGTTGAATTGGCAAATCAATTAACTTATCATGGTGAACAGAAGTCAGATGTTCAACTCATACAGAAGATACTCATCTCTCTCCCAGCCAAGTTCGATAGCATAGTCAGTGTGTTGGAGCAAACAAGCGATTTGACTTCAACAAAGATGACAGAGTTGATCGGGATCTTGAAGGCTCATGAAGCAAGGCTGGCTGCAAGAGAAGAAAGCACCAGTGAAGGAGCATTCGATGCTCGTGTTAAACACAAAAATTCTGGTGTTACACAAGACAACTCAAAGCGCCAAGGAGGCAAGAAGTGGTGCGGTTTCTGCAAGAGAAACAACCACAATGAGAGCGAGTGTTGGAGGAAACAGAAGAAGGAAGATCCAAAGAAGGATCACAGAAGTAACAAGGAGTGTTACAATTGTGGCAAGTTAGGCCACTTTGCAAATCAGTGCTACTCAAAGAAGAAAGAGAAGGCACATGTGAGTCTCGAAGAAGATTCAAATGAAGATCACATGTTGTTCAGTGCGAGCGAAGCAGCAACAACAGTGATGGAAGATGTCTGGTTAGTAGACAGTGGAGCAACTAATCATATGACAAAGGAGGAGAGTTACTTCTCAAAGCTTGATAGGAGTATCAAGGTTCCAATAAAGATTGGAAATGGAAGCACAGTCATGACAGCCGGTAAAGGAGACATTACCGTCATGACCAAAGGTGGCAAGAAGACCATCAGAAATGTATTCTTGGTTCCGGGTTTGGCAAAAAATTTGTTGAGTGTTCCACAAATTGTTTCAAGCGGATACCGGGTGAGTTTCCAAGAGAAGAGATGCATCATAGATGATGCAAAAGGAAGGAGGATAATGGATATCCCAATGACTCACAAAAGCTATCGAATCAGGATGAGTTCGGCTCAGGTAGAAGAAGCCTTGAGCGCTAGTGAGCAAGGAAAGATGGAGACATGGCACAAAAGACTTGGTCATGTAGGCGACAAAAGGTTGCAACAAATGCAGGACAAAAACTTGGTAAAGGGATTACCAAAGTTTAAAGTCAAGAAGGAAGCATGTGAGGCGTGTAGACTTGGAAAGCAATCACGCAAAAGCTTCCCAAAGGAATCTCAAACTAAGACAAGAGAGAAGCTTGAGATTGTACATACGGATGTATGTGGGCCGATGCAGCACCAGTCTGTTGATGGAAGCCGATACTTTTTGCTATTCTTGGATGATCATACTCACATGTGTTGGGTATACTTCATGAAGCAAAAGTCAGAGACATTCTCACTGTTCAAGAAGTTCAAAGCAATGGTGGAGAAGCAGTCGGATTGTACCATCAAGACACTGAGATCAGATGGAGGTGGTGAGTTCACTTCACGAGAATTCAACCGGTTCTGTGAAGAAGAAGGAATCAATAAGCAAGTCACCTTGCCTTATTCACCACAACAAAATGGTGCAGCGGAGCGCATGAATAGGACCTTGGTGGAGATGGCTAGATCGATGTTGGCAGAGCAAGACTTACCGCTCAAGTTATGGGCAGAAGCGGTATACACTGCCTCATATCTTCAAAACCGTCTGCCATCAAAGGCAATAGAAGAAGATGTCACTCCTATAGAGAAGTGGTGTGGACACAAGCCAGATGTGTCACACATGAGAATGTTTGGTAGCATATGCTACATACATATCCCAAATCAAAAGAGGAGGAAGCTAGACGTCAAGGCAAAGCGTGGAGTCTTTGTTGGATATAGCAACCAATCCAAAGGCTATAGAGTTCTCATTTTGGAGAATGAGAAGATTGAAGTATCAAGAGATGTCGAGTTTGAAGAAGGAAAGAAGTGGGATTGGAAAAGGCAAGAAGAAGTGAGGAAGACATTGGAGTTGTCTATGGAAGACTCTCACTCGCCTGAGGATCAAACCGAAGGTGCATCCAGTCCTGAGGAACAAACCGAAGGTGCATCCAGTCCTGAGGAACAATTTGGAGGTACTTTCAGTCCTATTTCTTTTCAAAATGATGATCATGATACTAGTAGTGGAGATGAAGAAACTTCTGAGGCACCAAGGAAGTTCAAGTCCATGGTTGATATCATGGAAAGGGCACCGAGAGTAGAGCTTGATGAAGCGGCTCAAGCTATAGAAGCTTGTCTTCATGCAAATGAAGAACCATACACTTATGATGAAGCGTGTGGTACCAAGGAATGGAGAGAAGCAATGAATGAGGAGATAGCCATGATTGAGAAGAACAAGACGTGGGAACTAGTGGACAAGCCAAAGAAGAAGAATGTGATAAGTGTGAAGTGGATCTACAAGATCAAGACCGATGCAAACGGCAATCACATCAAGCACAAGGCGCGGCTAGTTGCAAGAGGGTTCTCTCAAGAGTATGGTGTTGACTACCTTGAGACGTTTGCTCCTGTCTCAAGACATGATACAATACGAGCCATACTTGCCTATGCGGCTCAGATGAAGTGGCGATTGTATCAGATGGATGTGAAGTCAGCCTTTCTCAATGGCGACCTCAAGGAAGAAGTGTATGTCACACAACCGCCTGGGTATGTGACACACGGGAAGGAACACAAGGTGTTAAGGCTACACAAAGCTTTATATGGTTTAAAGCAAGCCCCAAGGGCATGGTATGGAAGGATAGATTCATACTTTCTTCAAAACGGTTTTGAGAGGAGTATGAATGATGCGGCTTTATACATCATGAAGCAAGGAGGAGATGTGTTGATCGTGAGTCTATATGTGGATGATATAATCATCACAGGAAGCAACATTCAGAGCATCAACACATTCAAGGAGAACATGAAGAAAGAATTCGAGATGGTGGATCTTGGATTGTTGAACTACTTTCTTGGAATGGAAGTAATTCAAGACGATGGAGGCATATTTCTTTCACAAGAAAAGTATGCAAACAAACTTGTAGACAAGTTTGGGATGCGAGACAGCAAGAGTGTAAGCAACCCACTTACACCACAAGGAAAAGGAGTTGAGGATGACAAGGAGTATGGAGATCCGACTAAGTATAGAAGCATCATTGGAGGGCTTTTGTACTTGTGTGCATCAAGACCTGATGTGATGTATGCAAGCGCCTATCTCTCAAGATACATGTCATCACCTCGCATGAAGCACTACCAAGAAGCCAAGAGGGTGTTAAGATATGTCAAAGGAACATCAAACTTTGGAGTGTACTTCACAAGCGTGAAAGAACCAAGACTTCTAGGCTACACGGACAGCGATTGGGGTGGTTCTAAGGAAGACAAGAAAAGCACTTCAGGTTATGTGTTTACTCTTGGATCAGCCATGTTTTGTTGGCAGTCAAGCAAGCAACAAACAGTGGCGCAATCAACGGCTGAGGCAGAGTACATAGCCGTGTGTGCAGCAGCAAATCAAGCAGTGTGGTTACAAAGACTATTTGAAGACTTTGGTCAGAAGTTTGAAGGAGGCATTCCGATCTTATGTGACAACAAATCAGCAATAGCAATTGGGAAGAATCCGGTGCAACACAGAAGGACGAAGCACATAGAGATCAAGTACCATTTCGTGAGGGAAGCTGAGCAAAAGGGAATCATTGAACTGAAGTATTGCAAAGGGGATGATCAACTCGCAGACATTCTCACAAAGGCATTGGGCGGTTCAAGATTTGAAGATCTAAGGAAGCAGCTTGGAGTCAAGTCGAGATATGATTAAGGAGGAGTGTTAAACTATAATCTAATCTCTCCTTGATACATTTACATAAGTTAGTTATTTATGTTATTACACAAAGAGTTGTAACTCTTCATGTTGTGTCCTTTAGTATAAAGAGTTGTGTCTCTTATACTTGTATTGATTCGATCTCTATATAAAGATCAATCATCTGTTGTAAACATATCACCGAATCTCAATAATACAAAAGTATTTTCAGAAAAGTTTATAAGCCTGCAACGTCTATCTTATTCTTTCTCTCGAACTCGTGTGTAACACATTGTGATCGTTGTGTAACACAAGCGGTTGGTAAAAGATTAACAACATCAACTGATGAGAGCCATTACCAGAAGACTCTCTTCTTTTCGAGTATAGCTTTGAATGTAACACTCGATAAACAAGAGAGTCTTCTGAGACCCTGCAAAGTGTCAACAAACTCCCTAAGTGTCCAGCTACACCACTATATCCCTCAGCAAATCAGAAAATAAGATAACTTTCCGGAACGCCTCCACTTTTGCACAATACATTTAGGTTCTGTTAAATCAACAATAACATAATGAGATTAAACAAGTCTTGTCGATTACCTTGTCGCAGTCCGAACAGGGAGGCAAACGTTATGATTCAAATCAGACAAGGAGAGGTTTTTGGTTTTATTACTTTTATAGGTAAACCCTACGCAAATGCCTAGGCAGAGAGAGAGAGAGAGAGAGAGAGAGAGAGAGAGAGAGAGAGAGAGAGAGAGAGAGAGAGAGAGAGAGAGAGAGAGAGAGAGATTCTTTTTTTTTTCTTTTCTTTTTTGCTTTTTTCACAGTTCGTCTAAACTCTCTTTCTCTTTCTCTGTGACAAGATCCGAAATTGGCCACTAAAAAAACATTATGGTATACATGGCAATGTGCTATAGCTCCATGTATTATGAAACGATACTAGAAATATTATTCGGTTTGGTTGTGTAACATGTAAACTTATTTCCCCCAAGACTTGAATATTTTAGATGTTAAATTAGACAATGCAAGTTATAAATCAATCGATTATGAACCATCTATATTAACAAGTCGGACATGAGACGAATTTAAGGTTTTGTAACAAATAACAAAGTTATTATAAACGCATAAGCTAATCATATAGTTTCATGAAAATCACTTATCACTGGAAGAAAATAAAAACATATGAAGAGGATTAAGCGAGTGAAGGCGCGGCTTTACAAGGAGAAGATACTCTTGACGTGGTCTGGGAAAACATCTATTGTGTGCATAGATTTGCTATCAAATCCACAGTGTCTAATCTCACCATAAGTTCCTTTGAGCAAGGCTTCTCTAGTGCTGTTTCTCCTCGGATGGAAATACAGAACATAAAATGATTCACGAAAACTAGATAGTGCAAAAACAAGCTCACCAGCATCAGTAACACCCATTTAAGTTATACGATCTCTCCATTCGCTCTTACAAGGTACATGAAGAAAGCTTTCATGTGTCCAGCTGTGTCCATCTTTTCAAAATATAGAGATTAGCACTATCAAAGGGAAACAACATAGTAACTAAGGCTAGCCTTCCCTCATAAGGTATAGGATGCAAAAACTTAGAAATACCCTCCGGATATTTTATCGGATTGAAGTTTGCAGATTTGACATCAAAGCTCATTATTATACGTTGATCATCAACATGAGCTTCATTTCATAATACACAACTGCATTGAAGCATTTCCCACGTGAGAAATATGGACGATGTACAGGACTATTTTTGGTTATTGTTCTCCATGATTCTTGAGCTCCCAATGTAAGAACCCGAGGCGTAGGGAATCTTGGTTTATAGATAATACCTTGTGTTTACCCAATTACCCTGCAACGGATCGTACCCTAAATAAGACCAACAAAATGGACTTGGCATATATTTGTTGTGTTCTGGTAAGGCTAAAACCGGTCTCATCAAACTTGGGTTCCAAAGTCTGATGTCACGTAATAAAATCAAGCCATGGACTCTGTCCGATAGGGGATTTCTCAAATCAATAGGGTTTGTATATTCAAAAATTGTAGACATGAGGAATTTGACCCTTGATTCTGGTTTTGGGGAAACCAAAACATTCCCTTATAGCGAGACGGTGAGCAGAAGACTCGGTGATCTCAAAGAGGACCGAGACGCCAAATTAGAGTTGATAAAACATGGAAGTGTGACGAAAGAAGACCAGAGCTTTGACACACAACCAAATCTTACGATCGATTTGGCAGTAAGTCTTGAGAGTATCTCCAAGGTTAGATCAAGAGGATATTTCTGGTTGTGATCTATGTTGACCATCATCATGTGTTTCTCTCTTGATCTCTCTCCTCTTCTCCTCCAGTTCTACATCCATGGCTGATTAAATTACTCAAGAATATTTTGTTAATAAAATGCCTAATTCCTTCTTATGTTTAGAATTTATATCTTATCTAATAGAAAAATCAACTTATTATCTTTAATTAATAAATACTATTTTTAAGAACCCCTATTTATATTTAAATATCTGTTTTTAAGAAAAAAATAAAATATTTTGAGGAATCTTTCTTACAAAGTTGTTTTTGTGTTTGGAAACATATATTGTGTTTGGAAATATAATTAGTGTTGATAAAATAGATATATACATTATAAACTTTATAACTTAATATTCGATAAATTAATAACTATGAAAAAATAATAAAATTTTCTGGTTAACATAGTTTGATGAGATAATAAGATAACAATGTTGGAAAAATTAGTAAATATATGCTCTCATATAAATCATAAATTAATTATTACTATATAAATAAATTATACAAATTCTTTACAAACACAAATAAACTATTTTATTGTTTAACTTTTCCTTATAATGAATTTCATCTTCAATTTTATTTTTCATTCCAATACTCTGGTGCTATATTTTTGGTTATATTTTTTTTTTTGTTGAACAGCTACAGTTTATACATGTAAATTTCAATATTTTGATGTTATTTATTGAGTTACATATATAAAACATATACATATTCAAGATATATATAAAATTTAAATCTATAAAGTCTAATCAAAATATAATATTATGAAATATATTTATTTTTTACAAATATATAAAATATAAATAAAAATATGCACATTTAAACTTAATAATTCAACAAACTCACCATTTTCAAAACCTCTCTCCCTCTTCTAATTCTCTCCATTTTTTCTCTAAAACCATCTTTAATGGATTACTTTATTTTTTTCAAAATAGAATTTTTTTTTGTCAGATAATAATAGAATAACTCTATAATATAATTGGATTCTAACTCAACAGTATTATATTTTAGAATAAAACAAAATGAAAACAATAAATAATTGAATTACTCTACTTAGAGAGTAAACTTATTTTTTATTCTATAATAAAACAAAAAACAAAATATGATTGAAGCTTTTTTTTACTTCAAACTCCATTTTAGAGTGAAAAATAGAATGAAGTTGAAGATGCTCTAAGCTTCTTTTTCCCGGTGACTCTTTGGTTCTTTGGCGGTGATATATCCTCGGTGTCATCGCCGGAGAGTGCTTTTTCTGTTTAAGATAAGTTATTTTGCTCAAATCCCATCTCGGTCTTTTGGTTGCGGTTTGTTCTTGGCTTTGGTTATCACTGTCCTTCTCTTGTGTACTAATTTGTGTTAGATGGGTTTGGGAGCAATTAGTTCATATGCTTTTTAAGCTTCATTAGTTTGTCTCCTCATGGCGGGTCTTTGTCTCCCTATGTTCTTCCAGATGTGGTTTTGTACCTGCTGGCTTAGTTTCTCAGAAATGTACATTGTAACGCACCGACCGTCCACAACTAATGGATCACCCACATCTGCTCACTCGATCTGTGGACTCCATCCCGTCTGATGAGCGGTGCGTTAATTTTTTTCGAATGCTCGAAATCATTGTTTACTAACCCTGCAATCACCACCCGACCTTTCTCCGTGTTTTTGGCCTCATTCACACGGTATCGTGAATCACTTCCTGATAGGTCACCCATCTTTTCACTACTCCAGCCCAAACATGCTTAACTCTAGAGTTCTAAACGGATGTGTAACAGAAAAGGTAAGTCAACTTTGGTGACATATGTAGCCAAATCAATTCTCTTAAACTTTCCATATATCACAACTCAGGACATTACAATTCACCTCCTCTAAAAATACAACGTCCTCGGGTTAGAACCGAGATGGCTAACCTTGCTCTCATACCACTTATAACGTCCCGACCGCCCACGGCTAATGAACCACCCACGCCCGCTCATTTGGTCTGTGGGTCCCATCCTGTTTGACGACGAGCGGTGCGTTAATTTTTCCCGAATGCTCAAAATCATTGTTTATTAGCCCTGCAATCACCACCCGACCTTTCCCCGTCTTTTTGATAGGTCACCAATCTTCTCACTACTCTAGCTCAAACACGCTCAACTCTGGAGTTCTAAACAGATGTGTGACAGAAAAAGTAAGTCAACTTTGGCGACATAGGTAGCCAAATGAATTCTTTTAATTTTTCCATATATCACAAGGATGTTACATGTATTTTAACTATGTAGGGTCTTTTGCTGATGTTAATGAATCTTTAATGTTAAAAAATATCGAACTATAAAGAGACTTTGAACAATGAAGTATTTTTCATCTGCTTATAACTCACAATAGTGGCGTTAAGAAAAGTAACATGCGATCAAGAAACCTTGCATTTTATAAGCCACAGTAACAAAAACATTAGTTGAATTATTAGAGAAACACAAAACGGTATAAGAGAGAGAAAAACACGTGATATTTCATTCCACTCCATAAAAGAGGCAAAAAGGATTGCTCAATAAAAAAGAAAGTCACAAACTTGGGCAGTTCACTATTATTGATAGAAGAATGTGGAGGATGAAGAGTCAAACCCTTCTGTTCCACTCTCACCAAGCCTGTTTTGATCCACAAAGCCATCGATCTCAAAGGAAAACGTATCCATGCCAGCATGCGCCAGATTCCAATAGCTATCAGTCTCCGGAATTGTAAGTTCAGCTCCAGAACAAGTACTTGGAGGAAGAGGTGCAAGCTCATGATTACAATGCTCATCATTAGTGTTCATTGACTGATAACCACATTCAGACTCATGTGTCCACCCATTGTATGAGAATTCAGTAGAGATTTGGTTTTGGTTGTTGGAGGACAAATATAGATTGTTGTTGTTGCTGCTGTGAGGAGCTTCTAGTTGGCTTGGAGGGTTGAATAACTCGGAAATGAAACGTTGTGATTCATCAGGAGAGATGAAGGAAGTTACTGAGGAGCCACGAGGCATATCGGAGTAGACAAAGTTGGTCCGAGCAGTCAAGCCTCTTATAGACCGTGCGGCTCTATCATAGGCCAATGCAGCCTCCTCGGCTGTATCAAATGTACCTAGCCAATGCCTCTCTTTTGTAGTCGGGTTTCTTATCTCAGCTGCGTATCTTCCCCACGGCCTCCGCCTCACTCCTACATACTTGATTTCTTCAGTATGTTGCTGAGGTTGCGGTTGTTGCTGCTTTTGCCTATGACTCTTTTTTGATCTAGAGGAAGAACCAGCATTTACATTACCATTGAAATCCATATTTAATTAGTGTACTTTTGTTTACACTTAAATGTGAAAGATAATTGAGTTGATGGATTTGGTTATGTGGAACAATGGAAATGAGGTGTGTTTAAATAGAAGAGGTCATTCATTATGTGGACCCTCTCGTTTATTCTAAAGTTCCCTTTGAGGAATTTTTAAGATACAAAAGGTGGGTCACATGGAAATGTGCAAAATCAGATGATCATCAGTCATCACCATCTAATCATATATTTGACAGTGAAATGAGTTTGTGGCTTTTAGGATTGGCCCAAGCAAATCATGTAAGATTAACAGATTATGAGCCAATCTGCAATGGATATTTTTTCCTCTTTTTAAATCTTATTTTCGTTTTACCTTTACGCATGCTATCATTTTTGGAACGTGAGATTCGGTTCTTTGTTCCTACTTATGATGACTTGAAGTTGTACCCTGTGGCGGACGTACATATAGTTTAGAAAGGGCACTTGCCCACCATAAACTTTTTAAGTTAGTGTAATTTTGTCAAGAATTTTATTAATGCCTCTGTTAAAAGTTCAGTTTATTAAGATATTAGTAATGTTTTATAGTTTCCCCGAATAAAAAAAAATTCTAGCTCAGCCCCTGCAGGTTGTATCATGTTTTGGTTTTCATTCATGAACTTTGATAAAAGAGATTTTTTCCGTTCAATTTATACTGAAAATTCGTTAGCTTAGTATCCTAAAGCATTTTTGTTCTTTTTTTTTTGAGAAAAAATCATTTTTACTCATTTTTTGTTTTGTTTTTGGTTCGCCATCCTAAAACCGGTGTTTTGAGTTATACATGCATGTCACATTGTCACTTACACTAAGAATATTTTCTTAATCATCATTACATCTGTACAGATAAAATCATGTTTCCATCAAACTGAACTATAAATTCATGACCACCATGCGTATAAACGATGGTCAACAACGTTATTCTGGTGAGCTTACGGCTGAATCTTGTTGAGTAAAACGTGCTTAACTGTAATACACATATTTTAAAAAGGTTTACTAATTCTACTATGCTACAACATATGGTAATATATATATATATATATATATATATATATATATATATAATCTATATGGTTAAAATAGAAGATAGAGTTCAAGAGTTAAAGATCTACGGTTTAGTTCTAATTAATAGTTTATTTGATAAATCAGTCAGCTACATATAAAAAAATAATAATGTAAGTTAAATGAAGGATACATCTTTTCTTTTGATCAATCATAAATCTAAATAACAAAATATCTACTTTTTCCTTTCAATTACTTTTACATAATTTGTCATCTATTTCTGCCGTTTACCAAATTGACTCTAAAACTAATATGCAAAATTCTCGTTTCTTCTTCCTTTTAATAAAAGAAATAACGTGAACTTCCTTAATTTCTTTTTTAATTCATTGGTTTTTCTAGTTGTAGACCGAGTTGCCTTACCGATATATGTGACACTTGATCTAATGATGGACTAATTACATGCTTTACAATACTCATGATTGCAAACCCTTCCCTGCAATCTCTCCGATCCAAATCATTATTTTCACATCTTTTCATCATGATTTATCAGATATTTAATTGTTTACATGATTTTTTGATGACTAAAAAGCAATTTATATCATTATTATAGGCACTTTGCTATACAAAACTATTTATTCTCGTTTTCTTAATTTTATTTTGTGGCGTTTTCATATGACTATGCCAATGCTTTTATGATTAGTCGCATGAACTTGATCATGTTCTTTATCCACGAAAGAAAATAAACTACATATGCATCGTATTATATTATTGTATTAGTTTTTTGAAAAATGCTATTATTGTATCTTATTATTATGTTTTCGGATGTACGTACGATTGATTTTATATAGAAGATTTATGAGTGTTACTGAACGTAAATAATAAGCTTAGTACATGTAGTTTATAGATTCTTGACTACTTGTATACGTTCATAGGTTTATGCATAAAATCAAGTTTTATTTTGGGTTAGAAATTTACCAAACAAAGCACAATAGTTTAAATTAGTTTATTTATTTTTATTAACTTGAAGGTATTGCAGACTTATGAAAAAAACCAAAGTAATCTTTAATAGTTTAAATCTTTTTCTGGATATTCAAATGGGCCATAAACAATAGTTTAGTTAAACTTTGATTTTCGTTCGGTTGATCGTCAAATCTAATGTTTAGTTGTTGCCAATGCACCTTTTCTGGTTTAAATTTGACTTATAAAAATTGGCTAAGTGCTCGCATGCATTAAAATATAAACTCTATATATTAAACGATATAATAGCATAGATTCAATCATGGACGTATTATGATTCTCTAATAACTTTATCCACGCTTTCATATTAGAAAAAGCATTTTTCTACGTTGTAAAACTTGTAATAGCAGATTAAGATACTGATAGTCATTTTTATAGTAGAATTAAGGTCATTAGGTGTTGCAAAAAGTTCAATCAAACATTCAAACTTATATTAAACAAATTATAACATTCCAGTTTATAGTATACGGTGAAAAATTTAGAGTGTGATTGAAAGGTATTTTTGGCGATACTAAAGTAAAGTAAATAACATTTCAACTAAGTTACTCCATATTTTAACCAATCAGGTTAAATTTATATTCAACCCAGTAAGGCCAAAAGAGAATAAAAGTGGAGTAAAATGGAGAGAAAATTACTATGAGTTTTGTTTTTCTCATACCTTCCTTTTTCATCATTTTACTCTACTACTAATTTAATAAAATTAATTTGATTTCCTATATCATCAAAATATATTTATCTTTTCGGTGATATATTAGAAATAACTACAAAATTGAACGGTTCGAGCTAGAATTGTGGAAGTATGGATGACCTATTTGGATAATTTACAATATCGTGTGAGTTAGACCAAAGTACGGAAAAATGTTAATATGGTGAATGCATGCATGATCAGGAAACAAGACTAATGAGCCTTTGAAAAATAATACACCACTCGTAAGATAAGGTGGGCCCACGGGCTATTGAGTGGGTGTGGAAGATCCATTAGTCGTGGACAGTTTGGACGTTATAAGTGCTATTAGAGCTAAAACAAGATGAGTTTTGACTTCTGTGTTGGTTCACACTAACATAGGTGACAATCTTGAACGCAATAAGGATGTTGCATTATATGAGATAGATAATTTATATGTCGGTTTGTGGTATATGTAAAAAGATTTGAGAAAAATGATTTGGATACTTATGTCATAAAGTACACTTATATTTTTGGGCTACATCCACAGAGAATTCTAAAGTTATCGTGATTGAGCTGGAGTATTTAAATGATAGATGATCTATCGGAAAATAATTTATGATATCGTGCGAACGTGGTCAAAACATGTAGAAAGATCAAGTGGTCAAAGAATGTAGAAATATAACTAGTAACTATTACACATGATCAGAGTCACGAACCGAATGAACATGGATAAAGAAAAGTTATTAGCCGTAGACATTCAGATCATTAGAAAAATGTTCCAACGATTTTAAAAATTAACATAAAGCATAAATTTAAAAATATCTACACTGAACTAGTTGGTAAAAAGGACTGGATCAACAAAACTAGGTACAACAAATTAAATGCCAATTTATTATTAAATATTTTAAACATATGAGTGTTTTGATTTTATTTTATGCAAAAAAATATTTTTACAATGATAAAAATTTGTCATAAAATTTTTAATATTCAATTAGTTATTAAATATCTTGAACATATGAGAAATATTATCTTGATGGTCTTTGAATTGATAAATATTTACTTAAATATTATAAAATTATTATGTTTGCATGTATAGATAAAATATCTAAATCTCTTATATATTATTAATTGAAAAACATTATAACATTTTTTTGTATCCACATGTCATCACCAGGATGATTCTTAGAATTCTTATAAAAATAAGTTTGTCTAACAAATATTATACATTTTATTAAACTAACTATCAAATTGATTAGTTGTGTACAAAAACTTGTTCTCCATTATTTCTATAAATAAAAATTACGTAATTACCTGATATGATTAACATATTTATGATAATTAATGATTATGAATAATCAAGATTTGATAACACTTTTTGTATTCTCTCTCTTTTTTGTTTAATTTTATATTAGTTAAAATAAATTAAACAATCATATTAACTATGTAATAAAAATTTGATTTTTCTTATATGATATATTATGATTTTTTTAAAACGACTATATATTACTAAAAATGTTTAAAGTTCCCATTAAAAATTTTGTGATCAATGTTTTAATTTTTTTGTTATAACAAGATACCAATGATCATAAACTCATATAAATGTGAAGTCTCATTTAATAGATATTTATATTAAATATATATATATATATATATATCTATTTTAATATCGTTTAAATTAAAATATGTACCATATAAAAATACAAAAATATTTTAATTTTAAAATTTGCATTGAAAACGTATTGAGACATTAATATTTTGATTTTGAAATCTGCATTAAAAAAATTTCACACTAAAGTTTTTGTGATTAATGGTTTAAATTTTTTGGTACAACGAATATACAAATGTTAATAAAATCGTATGAGTATGAAGTTTCAATAATCAATTTTTATATTAAAATATATTATATATAATATATCTCAATCTTATTGAAATTTAATAATATACCATATAAAATAAATAAAATGATTGTTTTGATTTACTTATCAAAAAAATATTGTCAATACACAAGTGGTATTATTTTGATTTATGTGCTCAATCTAATTTATTTGTGTACATACGTAAATGAACACAAAATAAAATTTAATATGAAAAATCATTTGTATACATAATTTTATCTCGCGAATGGCGTAGATTTTAACCTAGTTATTAATATATTTGATTTCACTATGGATTCGAGTGGCTTTAGAAAAAAAATTATTTGTTAAAAATATAAAGGTATAGGTCAGAGAAAAAACCTTAAAAATTGTAAATAATAATTAAAAACTACGAAGAAAATTTAAATATAAGTAAACTTTATTTGGATTGGTGAATTCTATGAAATTTTAGATGATTAAAATGCATAGATGAATAATATCTTACTAAAACCAAGGTGAATATCAATACTATTAAAAGGGAAGAAGTTTAAATAAATCTATTTAAAAAGTTGTTTGGACCTTTCTTTTTTTTTTTTTTTGGTCTTCCTTATATATTATATGTTATCCCTATTTAATCTCACTTTGTTATCAGCAAAATAAATATTATTAATTGGGCTTTGAGCGTTTAACTTAAAAAAAAGATAATTTAACTGATACAATCCATTCAGAAAAGAAAATTATAAATCCAATCTATACTATTATTTGCGAAGTAAAATTTTGCAATGGAGCTCTCACGTTAGAAGTTAGAGCGGTTAATATCGTTTATACCCTTAATGAATAATTATATAAATTAGTCAAAAAATAAAAACGAATTTCAAATCTTTCTGATTAAAAAGTGATTAATATTAATATTAAATCGTTTATACCCTTAATGAATAAATTATATAAATTAGTTGAAAATAAAAACGAATGTAAAATATATCTAATTAAAAGTGATTAAAATTAATAATACTAAGAATTGTCTAAAATATAAATAAATAAAAACGAATTTCTGTTAATACTATTATATTTATATATTATATTAGATAATTGACTATAAATAAATATAATAAAATTTTCAAAAATAAAAATATGTTTTAAAACATAAGATAATTCTTAGATATATTATGTTGTTATCTGAAAATAATATTTTATTATAAAATTTATAGTTAGATATAAAACAATTTATAATTAAATGCTAATCAAACAAATAAATATATTTTCTAAAATAGATGTGAATGTCTTTAAAATTTAACTCAACAATAAGAATATATATTTTTTGATAAAAACTAATGAATATATATTAATAATATTTTATTTATATGTTATATCTGATAATTGACTATAAGTAAATATAATAAAATTCTCAAAAATAAAATATATTTTTAAAACATAAGATAATTTTTAAATATGTTGTGTTTTTATCTGAAATAATATTTTTTATTATAAAATATAAAGTTTAATGTTTGATTTATCTTTTTAGAAACATAATTAATAATTTATTATGTTGGTTTTGATTTAATATTAATAAACAGATAAATATCTATAAAGACACTATGCCCGCATATGCGGGCAGAACCCCTAGTTAACTTTTGTTACAGAAAAAAAATTAACCAAATTAACTTTAGACCTTTTTTTTACAAAATCCCAAATTATGAAGACCATTTTATACATAAATACATATAAATGTAATATTATTTAAATTGTATGGATTTCTAATAATAAAATATATGCACAAACTTATTTTTTTTTAAAAAAAAATTGATAATAGTTTGATAGAAAATTAAAAAAGGAAAAAAAAAATAATACTTGCTTCACTATTTTGGTAGATTGATAATTAATATATTTATAAATAAACTTAACAATTTTTTTAAAAGAAATTTCTTATACAAGTCAAATATATATTAATATATCAAAAATTTATAAAACAAAAAACAAATTATATATTTTTCATTAGGTTAATAACGGTCTTTTTGATTTTCAAATACTTTTACTGTATTCATTTTATTATATTCTATCCCACTATATATGAGTTACTTGATCTTACGGTTCGACCACAAGTCTGATTCGGATATGAAAACTCAATGAAAACATTGTACCGGACTGAAATAATAATAATAGAACAGCTTTTAAATATTTTAGATATCTAATAATAAATATAAATTTATTTAATATTTGAGTTTACGGTCACTAAAAAAATATCCGCACTTCTTAAGCGCGAATCAAAATCTAGTTTGTAATTTTAAAGATGAAGTTTTTTTATTAACAACATGCATAATTCGTGTGTCACAAACACCGTTCCGGAGAAAATCACCCTACATATATCTTCAATTACAGTTTTCCTATAAATAATTGGAAAGTAAAAAAAAAAAAAGAGGAAATTAGATTTTAAAAATGCAGAAAAGCTGAGAAGTCTGGCTGTGCTTTTCTGCTCGAGTCTGATATTTTCTGAGCAGAGGAAGAAAAAGAAGCGATGGGTTTCGTCCTAATCTCTTGTCCCCCGTCCTCCCTCGTCCTTGTCTCTCGGCTTCACCAGGTCTGTCTTCCTTCTGATTTGTCTCTTTCCAATCTATTAACACTGCTCTGTTGTCGGCGGTCACAATCTTCTCTATCAATCAGTTCTCCGCCGGAATCAAAAACAGTGAAATTTCGGTTGGTCGTCAAGTTTCTCCGACCCGTAGAACCCTAATTGCAAAACCATGTTGTTTCAATCTTCCTCAGGAACCTATTCTCTCAGAGGCTCTCAAGGTACTCTTTTATCCCCACTTATTGTTGTGTCTTCTTGGTTGATGTGTTGATGTGTCTTGCGATGTGGTTGTTTAGGAGCCAATTGCATTTGTGGGTGGGATGTTTGCTGGACTACTTAGACTCGATCTAAACGATGAACCGCTTAAGGAATGGGTGACGCGAACTGTTGAAGCCTCTGGAATTACGGAAGAGGATGTTGGTGGAGATGGGATGGCCTCCAAAGAAGAAGAATCTCCTCAGCAGATTGAGATTGAATGAGGTCATTGTCCTTTAGTATGCTTGCCCTTGTGTATGTATGTGTTGTTTATGTATGAAGAAAACCTAAGGCTTTCAAGATATCTTGCCCCTATGTGTCTTAATAAAATGATGAAAACACTAAGAGAGTGGTCATCTTGTAATAGAACTGAAAGAATATTACAATTTACTATGTATCATCAGCATCCATAGTCTTAGTCTCTAAATCAGAATAACTAGACTCGTCACTCGGTTCACCTGCCAAGCACAGATTATTTTCATAACAAAATGACTGCCATTTTGAAAATACATTCACCAACTGCGAACAATCTAGCATAGCAGTGACTTGACAGAGCCAGTTTGGATTTCCTAGTTTCAACTTCGTCACTGTGGCCTCTACACTTATCGGACTCTTCAGGCTTTATGAGAACTTAGTCTTGTTGGTTGGTTAGCCATTTACGCAGCCCTTGCTAGACCAGCTAGGCACAACGTGATACATTATGCTAATTATCATCCAACTGCTGTCTGGTTTGTTAGTCGTTATTTAACTGCGCTCACTGGGATCGTTTTGCAAAGAAGGTAGTTGAGGATTTACTGATGTATTATTAAGGGCTTCATAATTTATACTCATACTAATGTTCCTGATTTGCATTTTTTCGTCTGCAGGATTATGTTACGGAAAGCTAGAAGCTGACCTTCTTACGTTCATCATACGTACCTTCAGTCCACAGACATTTGATACGTACCTTCAGTCCTCAGTATCACATCCTTGACACTTGGTTAAGCCGGTTTTTCCTGAGATCAAATAAAGACCATGTCATACACGGCCAACTTAGCGAGTAATCTGATACATTCATTTCTCTGAAGTTAGAGCTTCTCTTTTAACGAAATTGAGAATTGATTGGCCTGGCCTTAAATTAGAAAATTGTGTTTGCAAAGTGGTCTGGTGAATGATGAGGCAAAACTGCTGTTGCTAGGATCATGGATGGCACTCTTTGTAGTATTTTCTGGACGAAAAAAATGACACAGCTTATAAAAAAATCACACAGCTTATGAACTTTTTGCTTACTAAAGATTTTAATATGCTAGTTTCAAAAGAGGTCATGTTTTTTATACAAGTATCATCAAAATGCTATAATACTAATAATCTTCAATCTTGCCTGTTATTATGTTGATGACTCTTTTTCGGAAGATGAGATCAAGGCTGTAGTTGCAAAACCCCAGCGAGAGTAAGACTGATTTTGCAAAAATGTTGGTAACTATTTTCAAGAAGAGATAAAATCTTGTATTCGTAGATCTCTATGTTTCACAAAAATATCATTTTGGTGTTTTTTATTTGTTATACAAAAAGTATAGCTTTAGATTTCCAATGTAATTTATACATATTCTAAATTTAATATCAATTGCAAAATACACTGATATTTCGAACAATATTGGTTAAATAAATATAATCATTAAAATATATATGAATTCCAGTTATTTTATTAATTTGTGTGAACCACTAATTTTGAAACGGAAGGATTATAATACCAATGAGGAGAGATGCTATACCATGAAACAGTCTGTAGATTAATGTTAGTACGTTGTCATTTATCCATTTTATATTTTCTTTTTGACAGCAAAAAAGATTACAGACTCATATCCATCTATTCTATCAAAAGGGAAGGAGTCTTGAAAAATCTATTTATACAAGGTTGTTTGGACTATTTCCTAAGAGTTAATAATTTCATGGTCCTACTTAAATTTCTCCTAACAATATATTTTCATAAATTTTTCTGATTTTCTTTAGATATTATAAGTGTGTCACTCCTATTTTTATGGTAACTACTATATTACCTTCTATAAATCTCACCCCTTGATTATAAATTTCTCTATTTAGTTATTGATATTCCATATTCGATTTACGAATCAACTTTTTTTTGATACAATAATATATAAACTCGTGGATCCATAGACTAATCTATTACGTATGTGACCATATATATATATATATATTATATAATATTTATTTTAATTCTTAAATTCATATCTATATAAAACGAATGGTATGGTGCATGTCACCATTAAATAATACATGCCATTTGAATTAAAATAGTCTTGTAAGTAATACATGTATTTTAAAAAAAATGAGTTAATGAAGTATGATAAATAATTATCACAAAATCATGTTTTACTATAGAACCGATCAAACTTAGTAGTATATTTTATTATTTTCAGTTCATAAAAAACGATATTAACATATAAATACTGAACAAATTTGAAAAAATGCATATGAAGTTAGTTAAAAATTATCCTCGGGCCAACTTATTTAATTAAGTTTTTACTATAATTCAGATACAACCACTTAAACTATATTATGGAAAATTAAAAAATACAAATAATTTAGAAAATATTGTTCCATATTCTCTCTTTTTTTTAATAAAAAAATAAGTTGACTTGATTTTTACTTATAAGGCACAATTACTAAAATCCAAAATAATGATTAGTATTTTTTTTGGGCAACAAATAATGTTAGTATAAAAGATGCTCAAATACAAGTCCACTTCTGTAATTTAATTTAAATAACAAAATAAATTTACAAATATAATTAGGTTCAGAATTAATATTTATATTATTTGAGTTTCAAGCTTGCAAGTTTCTGCGGGTTATTCAATCATATATTATATACTAAACACATTGAGATTAATATAAACTCTTCACTAGGTTTGGAATACCTAAGTTAAACAAGATTTTTTTCTTTTGAAAAAGTATTAACCCCGTGCTTCAAAGCTTGATTCAAAAGTTTGAATTGAGTTTTGAAAAAATATCATCCAATTTATATGGGATTTTATCGGGTCAACCAATATTGGATAGCGGTTAATGATAGTTTTTACGTTTTTACCGACTTTTATCAGATTTTTATATATAAGGTTTTAACAAAATTCAGACCAGATTTATATGAATCACCTGATTTATTTCTGAGACTGTAGGTTTGGTTCGGGTGTGAAAACACTGCTAAAACTATTAAAAATTCTACAATATATATACTATTAGATTAGCCCAAAATATGCCAAGTACATTTTTTGTTTCATAAAATCAACAAATATAACTCTTACAAAATACACACAAAATGCAACGATGACGTTGTAACATAAGAATACACATATAAAATCTAAAATTAACTATTTGATAAATTATATAATTTTAAACCAAAATTCTTTTACTTTTTTGATATAATAACATTTTATAACTTAATAATATACTTCAAAACATCAAAACCAAAATAATAATTCAAATCAAACAATATTCTTCATCGGAAAAAATCCGCGCTTTTGAAGCGCGGGTCAAAATCTAGTTTTATATTAAAATAGAAACATTAGAATTACAATGATTCATTCATAGAATCACTAGAAAATTAAGTTGGCACATTTAATAGTATACTTTTTATTAAATTTCTTATACTATATTAAAAGATAAACATTACAATATTTTTAACGATGACACGTATCATCACTAGAATGCTTCTTAAAATCTCTAGAGAAATATGTTGGTTTATTAAACATATATTATATACTTCTTATTAAAATAACCATAAAATTAATTAACAATCTACAATTATTATTTTATTTATTTCCTTAAATAAAAGCTACGGAAGTACCAAAAGTGAATTAAAAAAATATATATATATATATATATGATAACTAATGATTTTAATAATAAAGATTTGACAGCGATTTACATATTTTCTATTATTTTAATGTTATATTATTAAAATAAATTAACCATTGATATTAACCATATAATAAAAATTTAGATTTTTTCGTATATGTTATATTTTGAAATTTTAAAAACGACTATAAATAACGAAAATTGTTAAAGTTTCACACTGAAAATTTTATGATCTATAGTTTAAAATTTTTATGATAATAAAATAGAAATGATTATAAAACCATATGAGTAAAAATTATATTTACTAGATATTCAGATTAATATATATAGGGCTTATGAATGATATAATTATGGTTGAACAGTCAAAGTTTGTATTCAACAATTATTAAAATATACATTTCATTCCGCGCATGTCATTAATGTGCAAAATAATAATATATTTCTTTCCTTAAATAAAAGTTACGAAATTAACTATGATTAAAATATATATTTGAATTAATGATTTAAATAATAACGATTTGGTAACAATTTTTATATCCTTCATTTTTTTGTTAAATTTTATATTATTAAAATAAATTTAAAAATAATATTCACCATATAATAAAAATTTTTGATTTTTTCATATACGTTATATTTTGAGTTTCTTTAAATGACTTTAATTACTAAAAGTTAAAAATCTCACATTTAAAAGTTGTGATAAATGGTTTAATTTTATTTTAATAAGATACAAATGATTTGTATTCGAGTAAGGCACGGATCGATCAGTTGTGATTATCCACACACATATGATCGATCACTTTTTCGACATATGTACGCGGATAATCATATCCCTTGGTTTGATTTCAGTATTAAGATTTAATCACATCCCTTGGTTTAATTTTGTGAACGATCAGTTGTGATTATTTTAACAAGATACAGCTATCTTATTAAAGTAGAAATACTTTAACTTCTAATTTAAGGTTATGTTTGGCAAAATAGATAGCAGTTAAAACAAAATAGTGTTGTTTGAAATATAGATATCAATATATTAAAGAAAAAAAAAATAATGGGCCTATGTTATTAAGAAAAATTGGAAATTCATTATATTATGAAAACTATATATATGGGCCAGCTTTAAAATATATAAAAATGAATGGCCCAAACTTATCTAATTACCTAAAAACATCTTTGTCTAAAATAATCATAAAACAAAATTTAAATTTTATGTACATATTTCAAATCAAAATATTAATTTAAAATTGATTTATATCGAAATTGATTCAAAAAGATACATATAAATCCATATTTTCGTATATCTCATATAAATATACATATTAATTATGATTTTTATATTTCATATTAAGTTTTAAAATATAATATATATGATTATTTATATGATGGTACGTATAAAATTCTATTAATTATATGATTACTTATATGATGGCAGGTAAAAAACACGATTAATTATATGATAACACATATATAATACTCCCTCCGTTTCCAAATGATCCATGTTTTGGAAAAAATATTTGTTTAAAAAATATGTATATTCTATGTTTTCTATGAAAAAATTGCAAACTTTAAGAAAATTAATTGGGTTTATTAGATTACTATTGGTTAAAAGTTGTTGAAAATTGAAAATTACAGAAACGATAAATTTTTTATAGCGATTTAATGTGTTTTCTTAATATGTGTGAAAACTCTAAAAAGTCTATCTTTTAGGAATGGAGAGAATATTTAATAGTGACATGAAAAAATAAATAACAATATATTTTTGTAATATTATATCTTCTATCTTATAAAGGTAGAAGTACCTTTGGGAATGTTTGGAAACAAGAATCACATAATTAAAAAGAAATATAATATTGTTTGAAAATATGGATAGCGGTATATTAAAAAAATTGGGCTTATGTTATTAAGAAAAAATAAAATCCGTTATATTTTTATAAATATCTGTTTGGACCAGATTTAAAATATATGAAAATGACTCAATCTAATTACTTTTTTTGTGCAACTGGTACAATCTAATTAACTAAAAACATATTTTGTCTAAATTAATCATTAAACAAAATTCAAAACAAAAATTGATTCAAAAATATACATGTATTCAAAAAATAATTTTTACTAATGTATTTCCAATAACCATTATAAAGGAACTAATATAAAAAAAATACAATACAAAGGAACTAATATATTGAGTAAACCTTCTTTCTAATTTTTTTATGGACCACCAAAATAGAATTAAATATACAATACTAGAAATAGCTATGATATTTGGTTTACAATATCAAATAAAGAATGAAACAAAAAATTAATATATGAATGTATTAATATTCCTTTATTCGTATTACAAATACAATAGTAGTCAAACAATAATATATAGTGGTACCATAATTTTTAAAATCCAACAATTACCAATTAGTTATGAAATTATAATGTTCTTATAAATTAAAGTAAACATCATGCGGACGCACCAATCAAGATCTACTTCAAAGTTCAGTATTAAGATTTAATCACAATACAATAATAGTAAGTCTGTCCCTCTGTGTATTGTGCCGGCCTGGCCCGGCTCATTTTGACCCAGCACTTGATATTGAATATTTATTATTGCCCTCATTTTGGTCTCCGGGACAATGATCGATTCGTGCCTTACTCGGAAACTACAAAGAGAAAAATTGGGTTTAGACCTAAACAGGGTCCGGTCCATGAGATTTCAACCGCAAAATATCTACTTGTGAGTTGCATTTTTACCGATCCGAGGACAGAGACATCCAAGCGTGTTACTGCAGTAGTGAGATCAGAGATGCCAAAAGTTGTTTACTTTGGTAATCCACAGGAGCTACTTTTCATCATTCGTCAGTTATTTACTTTGGTAATCCATGTAAATGTAGTAATGCACTTTGACGTGCGGAAGATAAGTCAATTCCGCGTGTTTTTTCAGCAATAGGATGGCCTACAATGATTGCTATTTTTTTGTGGGTTTCCGATTAGAGAGAAAGGAAAAAGCCAAGAAAGAGATGTTAAGTTTTTGCTTACGAAGAGCGTGAAATTAGGAAGGGACAAGGTTTTTGTCGTTGAAATTTGTATCGAGACAAGCAATTGAAAGACAGGACACACGAGTGGGGATGTTAAATGCGGTGGACAGGGTAAAACTAATATGGTCCAGTTTCAAGACTTTATAATATGGTCACACACACACACTCTCTCTCTCTATCTGTCTTGTAGCTTTCTCTCGTAATCTTCTAAGCGTTTTGCATTTATTCGGTACAATAACTACAAACTATCCCCTACATACCTCATGAATGGACGTCCAAGTTAGACAAAAGTATATACATTCCCAAGTTTACAAAAATGTTAATATTATGCAGCTATGTACAACACAAAAACAACTGTGTAGCCAAGACCACACCACAAGTCTGAGTAATAAAATAACTGTTTATTGCCAAAAATAAAAACTGTCCTACTTTTTCTGTTTTGAAACTAAAACTGTTCCTAATTTCACAAACAAATTAATCAAAGTAAAATAACGGTAATGGCTCTATATAACCTGATCTGTTATATAACCTCTACAGAGTCTTGCTTTGTTTTCTTTAGAAATGGGCAGACAGACAAAGAAAAGTTGGATAAGAGAGAGAGAGAGATAGATGAAGCGAATCCGACCAAAAACTGAGGGAGTGTGTCCACGACACCAATGTGAGGACGAACTCCAAAGTGCATGCGGACGTAAAAGGAGGAGTCGTGTCAAATGGTGCATCTCTCTAATCGTGCGTCTTTCTTTCGTGGGTCTCTCTTTTGTCTCTTCTTTTCATTTTTTTCCCTTTCGTCTTCCCCACAACGACTCAACTTTTTTCTATCTTTGTTCCATCCTGTACTCGTGGCCTTTGCCTAACCTCTCATTTACATTGACACCACACACACGGCTTACACACGGTCACATTTTTCTTTTTTCTGTTTGCCGTTTTAAACGATAGATCACCTTTTAACCATCTATCCGACTATCCGTATTGTTTATTTCTTGATTAACTTGGCTATCTGGCCGAAGCCTAACTAATCATCAGAGCTAGGGATAATATTGACAACGAGCCCGATCTTAGATTTTTAATGAGATTAAAAACATGATCATATCTTCATCTAGTCAAACATTAATAATATAGTTCCATGCAGAACTCGAATCCATAACCGATGAAGTTACTCTTTACTCCAAATCTTACCTCTGCTTGGGTTTTATCTGTTCTTATTGTTTCATCAATATAGGAATTTTAGTTATAAAAAAAACAATATAAGAATTTTGGATGTAATATTGAGGTAAAGTAAATTTCTTGGTCGTTATTTATTAAAATATTTCTGTTAACATTGTACTTTTGATTGCATGTGTATAAGTATAACAGTGGCATTATACATCAATCATCATTAAACATGTATCCAAAAACCCACAAACATCATATATATTCAGCATCTTCTCTAACAAAATTTTGTAAGGTTCTATAAAGATTTCTTTCATTGTAACTGTGTAAAATTCTAGAATTGCTCCAAAATACACATTAATATATAAATATAATTGCTTTATACCCCTAATCTAGTAAACCTTCGTTTGTGGTGTGATTTATAACCAATTGTCTAGTAAAAACTAGTTTTTTCATAACGTTCCTCACCCTTATTTTTGTTTTTCTATAAACGACTTCCGAATGCGGAGCGTAATAAACATTGATGAACTTTTTTTTTTATTTGAGCAACAAACATTGATGAACTATATACCAAAAAAAAAACATTAGACCATCTCCAATGGTACTCTATAATTTTCTCTATATTTCACTCTAAAATAGAGTAACTCTATTATAGAGTTGGATTTGCTTCAATGGTTCACTCTATAATAGAGTTACTCTATAATAGAGTGAAATATAGAGTATTCTTATTTTTTCACTCTATATTTGGAGTAAAAAAATAGGATTACTCTATATTTCACTCTATTATAGAGTAACTCTATTATAGAGTGAACAATTGAAGCAAATTTAACTCTATAATAGAATTACTTTATTTTAGTGTAAATTATAGAGGAAAAAATAGAGTACCCTTGGAGATGCTTTTAATGAGCTATTTTCGCGATAGACATTTGTAGATGCACAATGTCTGTGTGGTTAGGAAAGCAAGCTGAAAAGGTCCGTATCTCACAAACTAGTGTTCTTGGGTCTAATCAAAAGTTCAAAACTATCGTGGATAGATTCTCTTTTCTATACCTAAGCATTATTTTGAATCCATCACAAAGTTGACAATACATGTATATATATATTTCTAGAGTTACATGATACGACTAGCTGGGGTTGGAATGGTTTTGTGTTGGTAGCGAGACGAAAACGACACCGTTTTTTTTTTGCTTTTGGAGGGGGATACTCGGATAGCAACATGACGAGACAGTTGACAGAAAACTCATCGTTTTCTCTTTAGTGAACAGTGAAGTGTGTTCCCTCTTTTTCTTTTGCTTTAATATTTTGAGTCATAGATCTGTCTCTTTTGCTCATTTACTTAAATACCAAAACACATCAATTAAATCCACAAACTTTTTTTTTGACAAAAAAGTTTTCAAATTTAAATAACATAAAAGATTTACAAGGGTTATTAAAAAAAAACGTTTACAAGAAAACACTATAAAATTTGCATGAACATATCATGATAGATAACATCTCATACCTATAAAATTATTTAGATAGAAATGAGCAAGACAAACAATGAAATGAGAGATAGTAGCTACCGTTTAGACCCACGACCACGACAATCATGGTTTCCACGTCCTTAATTGTTTTCTATCCTAAATCTTGGTAGTTGATATATAATAGGTATTTTCTTGCTCCCATCTCTTCTCAAACCGAAAGAATTCACTGGCTCGTTCTAAGATTAGTCCACATCACCTAACACAATGAAACAAAAAAGTATTTCCGAATGCATTAGCTTTAAGCATTGTGGTTAAGGGATCAACAAGAGTAAGTTTTGGACCTCATTGTTGATATTGGTTGATGGAACATATTTTTAATTAGTGTTGTAGTGAGTAGAATGCAATTATGCTAATGAAGATGTAGAATTGCACAAGTTTGGCAATACACTTTGATTATCATGTTGAGTATGTGAAGAAGAGGCGATAGTTGTGTACCGTGTGAAATATGTATCTTGGCCTTACATAAAAGCATCTGAGGCAGCATGTAGTATTTCCTTATCCACGAATTGCCGGCCTCTTATATCCTACATTAACCATGCTATTAATTCTTTCATTATATCCAATTGTTATGATGAATCTTTGAATGAAGCCGGGCGGCTATCTAAGTCATAACTAGTTTCAACGTGATATCAATCTTAATATGTTTGTGGGGTATTCAAAAATTTGAATATGTATATGAATAGTTTACAAACAAAAAAAACTTTCTATGGACAAGGTCACAAAGGCACACATGTTGAAAATTCTAAATTTGAGTAACCGATATTAGGTTCATATACCGGTTATGTATGGTCAATACTAGTTAAGTTCTTCATATGTGTAACTAAGATGTTGGTTACATTGTAATATATTACATTTAAATAAGTAACAAATTTCGTATTTTTTCTCTCTATGAGCTCAAGGTCAATATCTTTGGATCTAATATGATATAAGAGAAATTTCTCTCATCTTCCGCTTCATCTTTTTGATTCAGATTTTTCTTCGAGCTTATTCTTCATCGGCAACACTAGATTCATATACCGGTTATGTATGGTGAATACCGGTTTAATTCTTCATATGTAAAGCTAAGATGTTAGTTACACTGTAACATATTACATTTAATAAGCTCAATAACAAAATTCTTCTTTTTCCTTTCTTTTTAAGTCTCTAGATCTAATAACTGATGCAGTTTAAATAAATTTATTAATGTTTATAATTATTTTAAAGTTTCCTATAAACTCCTTTTAGATAATTTTAGGATTTTTTACACATTTTATGTTTTTCGTATAAAGTAACTTAGATGAATGACTAGTGATCGATGTGTTTTAGTGTTATTTTTGGTGTTGTAGTGGCTATCTCAATGAAAAATTTCTACATGCAAACGAGTGGAAAGCTCTGTTTGAGATGCATGTATGAAGTAGATAAAGAAAATCTCACTTTAGAAAATCAATATGTTCAAGATCAATTGTGGCTTGTCCCTCAATAGCAACGAGGGGGATGAAATTGTGGAGATTGACTCAAGCCACATAATATTGCCAAATTCTATACAATCACCGTATAAGTAAAAAATTATTTGAAATTGTTGTAGAGGGACGGGGCTGGAATGATCCTCTTTAATATTCATGTAGACATGTTATCAGTCTATTATCTACCATCTTTGGAAACAAAGAAACAATGTGCTGCACAATCAAATTGTGTTGCACAATCAAATTGTCGTGTCATTGCTTTTGATCTACCGGCTTAGAAACATGGATATGCGCAATACAATCACGACTAGAAGAGGGAGGAAACTTTTCCTCACCCTCATGCCCAAGTGGAAGCACTGATCTGGTATTGGTTCATCTTCTCCTCTTATTACTACCTTGTCTTTTTTTTTGTTAAGGTGTAACATGCTTTAGATCTATGTTTGTTTGTAAATCTAACCTTTTATTTTTATGATATTTACTTTTTAACAAAAAAATAAGGGTAAGCATTCCACCCCATTTTGGTAAGAAGAAAATAGATTTACAAACAAATTTTATCTCTTTGGAATCCATTTGGAATGTCTGGGAGGCAATATTTATTGTGGCAAGTCATTCTTACGTTGTACAATCTACCACTAGAGTTGTGCATGGAACGTGAATATTTATTCATGAGCATATTAATTTTTGGTCTCAAACATTCCAAGCGGTCGCTGGATCTATTACTTTAACCATTGATACAAGAGTTGAAAGACTTGTGGTTAGTTGGGGTGAAAATGTATGATTGTGCAACGAAAACCAACTTTACGATTCAAGCAATGCTTCTATGGACCATAAGTGACTTCCCTGCTTACAAGATGCTATCAGGATAGACTACACTCGGAAAGTTATATTGTCCATATAATGACTCTGAATATTTAATTTATGAAATTTTATTTCTATTCTTCTTTCAACATTTTATAAGTTATTTAGAGTTTAATTATTTTGGAATTATGTCCGAAAAATAAAAATCAAAATTACGTTGTAGACTCGATGTTAGTTTCTCGTAAGTTTTCGTTGAGTTTACATCTTCGTTGACATTAAATGGATGTAATAGATTGAGGAGTGTATGACAGAAAAAGACGTAAACTCGTCATAGAGTTTTACAGCTCATAAACAACAATTTAGCTTCGACATTTTACGTCTCTTTTACAGCGAAACTTTACGAGTATTTTACGACGAAATTTTTTTTTGTTGGTTAAGGAGTATTTTACGACGAAACGTGTTACCTCCATTTAACGACAAAACTGATTTGTCGTAAATTTTATGACGAAATTACGATGGATGTTTTACGACGATTTGTATATCACCATTAAATCGTGTTAATTTGTCAGACGATATACGTAGTTGTATAGCTGGTGTTTTATTGTAGTGACATCATCGTCTAGAATTTGGTACGATTTGTGAAAATTAGTGTTGAATTGAGACTATAATTACTCCTTTTGTGACATGGCATGACTCTTATTTATTTGATCTCCTCTTACTCATTCGCATAGATATATTCACAATAATGTAATGTAAACAAACCGATTGTTTGCATTTCAAGCTCATATTTTGGCAAATCATGTCAATTTTTTTTTCTGTTTAATTATGCTATTTCAAATTATGAGAAACATCACATAGACGATATTACAGCCGACAATTCTACTTGTCTTATGAGAATTCACGCATGAATGCATCACCCTGAGTAGCTCTATGAGACCATTCTTGATGGTGCTCATTGCGTCATGCTGAAGATCTCTTGTAAACATTTTTCTCTAATTTTCTGCATAATTTGTCTTTTCCGAGAATTGAAACCCAGACTTTTTTTCTATAGAAATTACGTTATCTGGAGTTCGAACTCCACACCTAGGTATAAAACCTTTAAACTTTGACTAATAGGTCACGGTGCTTCCACGACAAATACTGTCAGTTAAATTGTAAGTTTTAGTTATAAAATTGAAATGTATGTTTTCAGCATTTTTCTCAATTGAAGTAAAATATAAACCCGACAAAAAAAAAGATAAAGTCTTATTCGAATTTAACTTCTTCGGCTATTATTGTATTTGGCTGCAACAGTTAATCAATCAGTCATTAGATTTAGGTAATGAATGGTGACAATACCATCGCGGAATTCAAAGCGGTTTTCACAAAAACGCTTTTAGTGCACCAATCACCCATTTTTGTCAGATGTACTGCGGTTTTCGAAAAGGAAAAAGCAAAAACGCATACAGTAAAATTTACTCAGCAAATCAACAAACCGCACTTCAAAATTGGAAAGCAGTTAATACCCAGCGGTTTTGAGAATAACGCACTGGATAACAATTTTTTATTATTATTTTTAAAGATTAATTTATTTTCAATAAATGTACTGTAAGAATAGCTACTAAAATATAATGTAATCAATAAAGCAACGAGATTGCTACAAACTTCAAAGTTACCTTCATGCGTTTTAACAGAAAAAAAAAATTTCAAATGTAAAAATACCATAAGCTAGATTCAAGAATCAGCAGATTAATAAAAAAATATTGTTATTTTATGTTTTTATGACTTAATTTAAATGTGCCTAAATAAAAAATAATATATTTTTATTTTATTACAAATTATAAATAATTATTTTTAAAATACATATTTATAAACATATAAATTTGTAGTTAATAAACTTACATCATTAACACTACTTAATATTAATTTATTTACACAGTATAATATTTTTTACCAATCAAATTTTTTTATTTAAAATATAGTTATTATGTTAATATAATAGTTCTATTATTTAAATATGTTCCATATTTTACATTATTGTTATTTTATTAATTAAATAGCTACTCAAATACCGCAAATATATATGTCACCAATCAAATAATATTTTGCACCGCTTTTTACTTAAAACCGCAGTTATACTGTACCGCACTCTAATTCCGCATGAACCGCAGTTGCACCGTCCCGCACTTTAATTCCGCACCGCTTTTAATATCAAATCCGCTGTCACCATTCGGAGCCTTAGATATATTAACTATTAGTAGTCCTACCAAATAGTCATATAGTTTGTATATTTAATTATTTCATTTGAAAATATTATAGTTTATGATTGTGAATTGTTGGGATAAAGAATTTGTGTTTCGTATTGGACATATGATAATGATTTTATGAGACCATACATCTTTTATTGTTGTTAGAATATTCTTCTGCAGTTTACATTACAATACCAGTGCGGCACATGCTTGACTAGCAACGTTTAACCTACTTTGTGCTTAAAAACATATCCAAATATTGTTAATGGTCAACATGGAAGAAATTTGCTCAGAAATTCTTAAAAGTTCAGTTACAAAAAAAAATTCTTAAGAGTTTCCAAATCACATAGAACCATTATTCTGCATAATTCAACTGATATTGGAAGAACTGTTTATAACAAAACTTTCTTGTGTGTTTTTTTTTTCAACTTAAAACGAATTATCGGTAAAACAAAGGTGATTTACATAACTTATTTTTTTTCTTTTTTTAACACAAAAATATGCATAATTTATTTTCTAGGTTTAGGAAAAGAAGGTGAAACCGTTGACGAGAGAGTTGAGATTATGAAAAAGAATATGATGTAAGAAAGAAATGTGGATCTCAATGATGTAGTTGTGTGTTGGCTGGCAAATTAAACCATCACCATCTTCATGTGCATCCCTACGTCACTGTTCACCTCTCTATCCAATTATTTCAGTTTCCTCATTTTGATTACATCTATTTCTATACTTATGTAAAAACTATTTTTAAAGAGAATTACGAAAGTTTATCTTGTAAAATATTATCTATTTAGTAGATTTTCTTACGTTCAGTTTCTATTTAATTTAGAATTCATATGAAAAATATTTTCACTTTCTTCTAGATTGTTGGCTTTTTATATAATCATAATTTAGATAAACTCTCTTTTATTCACCATCAAAAAATTTAAATGCACCCACTACACCAATCATATTGTTTTGTATTGTCGATGTTGCCGACTTGTAATATAACAAATACATATATGGAAGATTGATGGGAAAATATTAATATATAAGTCTTCTTTTTCCCCCATAGATGAGACTTTATGTTAAGGGTTTGGTACGATTTAGTACTGTCAAGTATTATATTCTTACAAATCAATAATATCAGATTTTTTTTCATATTTTCAAAAAACTTCATCAAATGAAAACGAAAGGGAGACAGAATAAAATAATAACAAGACACACAACAAGTATACATTCACAAAATGAGAGGACTTTGCTGAAAGTTTGTTACAAAAGAGACAAAAGAGCACAAACATTTAATATATAAAAAAACACCAATTAGCAACTTAAATAAATGAGGATCTTACTTAAAATCAAGACTGATATATTAAAAATAAAGAAAAAGAAACTAAGAATCTAAACCAAGTGGTTCCCACTGAGGAACTCTCTGACTGAAGAACCTCCCAATAACTCTGGAATCAAGAATCTCAAGAGCTCCTCCAGATTTAACACATCTTGGAGTCTTGTACTGATTCACCGAAGATCCTTGCGAGACACAAAAATCCATCAGCAAATCAAAAGTCCCCAAACTCACAACTCTTATCTCCAATGGCCCAATAGATTTATCTTTGTTCCTGCATCTCCTGTACACGTAATCCAAACGATCCTCAACCTCAGAACAACATTTCTCCATTGTCTTGTCGTCTAGCTTTGGTGGGTCGTTGTTGTAACGTGGCTTTAGCTCCCAGAAGAGCACGTAATGCCCCGGGATCGATGACGTGTCCGCATAGCTGGTGTACTCCGTGAGCAAGAGGCTTGAAGGTTGTTGGAGATGGTTAAGTTTAGCTTGTGTCACCGCGTTTAATAGATCTTCCTCGCTTGTTTTGTCGGTATCTATGCTTAATACAACGTTTCTTCGTTCCACGAAACGAAATTGAGGCGCTTTGTTGTAGAAACCGGTCACTTTTAGAATATCACCCACTCTGTATCTGTATAAACCTAACAAGAAAAAAACATTCTGATAAGTTACTTGTGTTACAAGTTTCTAGTTTTGTTAGGAATCCTATATAATGAGACGTGGGATTAGGACCGAATCTAAGATTTAAAGGACCATAAATTAATCTTTTTAGACTAAACTTGTAATACAAAAGAAACTCGAGAATTTTAGGATCATGCGACTTATATTATATAAAACTCTTTAAATTTTAAGGGTTAATGCGGCTAATGTTTCATCCGGTTGTGTTTAGAGCATAGATAATATACTGAGATTATATTCATAGAGAGACACTAACCTGTGAACGTAGTAATGACAATTTCGTAGTATCGACCAACTTCCACATTAACAAGGTCGACAATAAGATCTTCCTTGATAGAATCATCATCTTCGGCGTTAGACTGCGAAGCAAAGTGAATCTCTTCATGAGATTTGTCATCAACAGGCAAGAACTCGAAGTATGCCATGTTAGGAAGAAGCGTATACGAAACATCCGAAGGATCACAAAGCGGATTAAGGTTGATACCAAAGTAACACTCAGAGGAAGCATACATGGTTGAAACCAAGGGTAAACCACCGCTATAAAACTCTAGTGTTGGAATGTATTGAGCCATCGAACCCGTCACAATCACCTCAACATACTTAGCCTTAGGCCATAGCCTCCTTAAAATCCCTTCCCATGACTTCTCAGCACACTCGGACTCAATTTCATCAGCCAGTTCTTGATTTGGTCCATCAAGAATCGATAAAACCGAGTCTCTGCAGGCTGAGTCAGTGATCCAGCTGGTGATAGTACCGGTTCTAATGTCTGCGCAAAGCTCCTTGTAATGATCTTCCAGAAACTTGACCGCTCGAAGAAAGGCAGAGGCAAAGACAGCTCCAACTCTTAAGACATGAGATCGTTGGACTAAACCACAGAGAAGCTGACAGTACATGCTCTGTTTGCTGTCTTGACAGAGAATTGTCTGGTCAGGGCTTGTGTAGACGTTGTACTTATTGAATGGTCTGTTCCTGAAATGCTGACTTTTGTAGTAACTAGTCAACACAGGACGTGCCATTAGACCTGAAGGAGTCTTGATCTCAGGTTTTATGAAAAGAAGATACATCCCTTTTCCTTCATCTAGCCCATTCACATATCTGCAATTATACATGTAACACAATTTATTAACAAAAAGCTTCTCTTCACTGTTTCATTAGTTTGACTAAAGAAGACCAAACTTATTAATAACAAAAGACAAAATTTATCTATTAAAAATCAGATTATTTGCTATGATGTTTATACCCGAAGAGAGAGCCAAATAACCAGATAAAATAATATATTGTTTATAAACAAAAGGCAAAAATAGGATAAATTTTTAATTTTCTGAATGATGTGTTTTTGAACTATAATCAATAAAACATAGATTAGTGTAAAAGAAAATCAAACAGAAAAAACTGATGCTTAAACTATAAAAATGTAAATCAACATATAATTACTTAGTTTTTTATTTTGACGTTTAAAATATAAAATAATATTAACTCATTTACTTGTTCATTACAGGCACAAGCATGCTGTAGAAAAATGTTTTCCTGTCCAATTCTTTAGCTGTAGAAGGCATCAACTTCGGCTTTCCTGCAGAAGTCCCCGAGCTGCATCCAATAATATATAGTCAAATATATATTAAATGTGACCAAAATAATCTTCTTTTGTAACCTATGGTTTAAACTATATGTTCCATATTAATTATATTTACCTAGTGAGGAGCTCTGTGATGGGTTGAACGGAGACGATATCAGAGGATTCTCCATCGGCGATTCGTTGAATGAAAGGCTTTATATCGTCGTAATTTACCACAGGGACTTTGTTCTTGAAACTTTGTTGATTCTTGTCGGATTCTCCATCAAGAAATGCTCGGAGATATTGAGTTCCAGAATTTTGAGAGAGAATTTCGTGGAGAACTTGTTCTTGAATGGCTTCTGCATTTGAGGTTAGATCCTCGAGAAGCTTGAGACCAGCCTCTGTATCATTTGGGTCGTAACTGGGTATCATTTTTTTATGTCTGAAAGCAGACACAAACAAAGCCTACGTTGCAATGATGAGTTCAGAGAAGAAAAGAGAGACTTTATTTATTTTTTGCTGAGAGATATCGCTTCTTCTCTATTCTTGAAGGTTGGTTTAGTGGTATGAGGAGAAGGGAGAGAACATGGTTATATAATAAATTGGGAAATGATGAAATAATTATTAAAAAAAATATTTGGGAGGTCCTACAACACACATGGCCTTGTCTAGTTAGAATGAAGCTATTGTTGGTCAATAGGCCTGGGATTTCGGGTATTCGGATCGGTTCCGGATAAGATCCGTTCGGGTCCGGATATTCGGTTATTTACAAATTGTATCCAATGAGTACTTGGAACAGTTCGGTTCGGTTTCGGATCGGTTTTCGGTCGGTTCCGGGTCGGTTCCGGGTATTAAATTATTAAACCAAAACTAATATTTTTATGTATTTTATATTTTCTATTTTTTTTTAATTTTTTTTTTTAAATAGTTTAATTCAAATCGGATATATATGTATAGTTTGAAAGTAACTACAACGAAATAGAAGTGGTGCAGTGGTAAAAGTTGATGTATTTTCAACTTTCCCACCCGGGTTCGAAACCCATGAGGCGCAAATCCATATTTTTTAAACATTATTTCGGTTTAAACGGGTACCCGATCGGATCCGGATAAAAATCCGAACCGACCCGATACCCGTGGATATTCATAAACATTACCCATCGGTTAAATATGCCTTATCCGAAACCGATCCGAACCGGTCCATTTCGGGTCGGATCCGGTTCGGTATTCGGTTCCGGTTAAAAAGTCCCAGGCCTATTGGTCAACATTACCTGTGCAGGCTTTCCTCTTATTTTATGTGTTATTTTGTTTATTATCATCTTTGTTTATATGTTGGTTAATCCTCCAATCAAGCGTTTTCTTTATGATCCGTTGAATAATTATCATTCCAATCATATTCACAAGATTTGCATATGTCTGCCAAAAGATATACTCACTTGGTCTTCACTTAACTCATCTAGTAATGATATTATTGGCTCTTAGATTGTATCTAGGAGCTTGCATCCCTTTATAAACTCACATGCATATTTAAAGAGCAAACACAAATTTAAAGAAAATGAGATATAAATAGAAGTATGATAACTTTTTTTTTTTGAAGAATAGAAGTATGATAACTTCAGTTAACAGATTATTCATATTGGCTATGTAATTCTCTTTAACTCTTCCATTTACATGTTGTTTTTAACATGTATTATATGTCATTAATTGCTAAGGATTACACGAACTCTTTTGGAATTTCACATACATCTATGTTCGTATAAATGTGTACATATAGTCATATATTAATTAATCAATTAACCTTTTATGTGCGATAATTGGACTCCATATAGCAATAAAAAGAATCTCAAGTTTGACTTATGGTAATCAAGATTAAGAGAGAGAAGGACTGTTAAATCTCTTGGATGATAAAGTCATCATCTAGGTGATGCAGATCCAAATGCATAAGAGAGGTTGTTACGTTGATAGACATATAATATAAATTGATCAATTGACTAATTAACCACTATGAAAATTACAGCATAAAATAACATGCATCAACTTAATTCAATTGGAAAATCTATAAATAACGTGGAAATTTTGGATTAGGTTAATGTATATATGTCTTATGGTGACGAGTAAACAGATGTGAACAGAGGGAAGAGGCGTGAGAGATGATGGAGAAGATGATATTTTTTCTCGTGAACAAAATTTCATTCAAATACGCTATGTCATACATTTTAGGCATGTTCCGTCAATTCCTTTGCTTTAGGCTTTTTTTATGTTGCTTTCTTTGTATTAAATCTACAATATATAGCATATAGGCTTAATATACCCTCTAGGTCCTCTACCACTTTAATTTTGAAAATAACTTTTAAGAATTGATGATATCTGCAGGCAATGAGTTTTTATATTATGTATCAACCACATTAACGGCAAAAATGATTTTTTGTGCTACTGTAGATCAATTATGTATTAACGTATCATTTCATTTGATGTTTTCGAAACATATCTTACCCATAAATAATTTGAATTGTTCTCCGAAAAGCATACATTCTGGATCTTGAATCCGCGGAATGTTACAATATATGTCTTACACATTTATTCGCCTAAATTGAAAGTTAAGTAATATATATTTATTATTTCTTGATTTTGAACTGGAAACCATAAACTTAACCCTAATCTCCTTGGTTATATTATAAATTTCACTTCAAATATTATGATCTATAAAGCTGTGTATATAATGCTTTGTTAAAACTATTCCACTCACAGACATGAAAGAGCGACACTAGTTAAAGTTGCCATATTTCATTCCACAAATATATAGACCGGTCCACGAAGCTTTGGAGAGATGCAGGGAATGCGAGATCAGCTTATAAAGACATGCACTCTTTTGAATATTTTCGAACTTGAATATTTTGTTTTCGTGAAGTGAGAAAACTCTTTTTGATATTGCTGGCAAAAAAATCTCTTTATATTTTTGCTGACCACCCCCCCCCCCCCCCCCCCCCCCCCCAGTTTTTTTATTGTCTTTTAAAATAAAATGTGTTCCTCAAACGTAACACCCTCCTTTTTCTTTTATTATGCTAATTTAGGAGGACAAATTATCTGAAATGCTGATTTGATAAGGATCACTGCTTTGGAAGTACTAATATTCTTCTTAGTTAGTATGAAAGTGGTAGTTAGGAAATTAACATTTTAAATGATATATCGTCGTCGATGTATTTCTTCGTGGAACAGTAACTACTTTATATACTTTTATATCCATATATCCGGATTGGTCATTTCAGTAGTTTTTTAGTAGGAAAAGTATTTTTATTTTATCGTTCCAACTTCCAATTCTTTATTAGGATATATCATATACGTCAACCGATTCTAAGCATTTTTATTGGAAACAACAGTCACAGTAGAAGTTAAAGGATCAAACGTTGGCTATATCGAAAGTCATCTATACACACGCACAAAAGTATATTATCAGTTTTCTCAAGTCAACAATGAGCTAAAAAGCTTAAGTTAGCTGAAGTTCTGGTTCTAAATAGTAGGTTTGGTGGAAATATGTTTGGTATGTGCGTACAGTTAAGACAAATAGAAAAAACTTACAATTGAAATTTTACTTTTAATTTCGCCAAATGGTTGACATGATTTTACTGAAAACCTAGAGTATGTAGAAAATGTTGTAGTTGCTATTTTTTTAGTTTTCGGATAACAAGGTCCTGGATGTTGCAGATTAAATTTCTTCAACTTTATTGTATACAGCAGGTTGTCTATCAAATGTAAATTAATCGATTATTTTTCAAGAACAATGTTATAGTTTCCCTTTTTTAAAATAGGGTTAGAATTTACCAAATTTTTTGACGTAACCAACAAAATTAAAATATATATACTTGCATTTGAAAACATATGAATTTGAAACTGTAATTGAAATTCTTAAAAATAAAGAAAAATATTTGTTTTAAGAATATACGTCTGTTGTCGACAGCTTAAATAAATATATATGTACATGTATATTTAGATATTGGAAATGAGAGAAAATAATTGTGTATAAACATGGCAAAAAAAAAAACAAAAACAATCAAACAGTGTAATGGGACAAAAAATTAGGTCAAAGTTACGAGCATCGCAATTATTGCTCTTAGGGTGGACTACTTCAAACCAATACGCACAACACAAATACTTCTCATGGGCTGGGATAACGTATCTAAATTGAAATCAAATCGTGCATGACGACGTGAATTAATTACTCCAGATACACGACAAAACCTTATGAGAAAAAAAGTAAAATAAAGTCCTGACAAAAAAAAGTAAAATAAAGTTCCACATTTTTAAGAGTGATTTTCATATATAGACACTTGTTGACAATTTATTACATGAAAGAACACTTATTGCTCCTAACATACTTTGTTGTGGCCAAAGTCGTGTATGCCCTCAAAAAAGGTAAACTAGGCGTGGGTATTTTCGTAACTCGACAAACATGTCTGGTTACTCTGGTTTGCGGTTTCGAAATTCGAAATGGGGCAACGGTGATTGGTGGATTCTAAGTGAGCAGTTTTTTGTGGTTTATTTTTTCACCTTGGACCCGTGAAAAGGTGAAACTATAAACGAGAGGCTTCCAAAACTGTAATCGTTCACTTTCCCCAATTGATAGACCTAATTTTCCAAATCACCGACGGTTAACTACAGAGGAGAGACGACGGGGATACTTGGCGATGCCAACGAAGCGGAAGCGACCGGAAAAAGATGTAGACAATGGTGGGTGAAGTTTTATGTTTTTTTTTGGTCAGTTTAGTTCGCTTCGAGAAACGGGTGGTCATGTTGCAGAGGCGGCACCATGACCTTTACACGGTGGAGCGAGCAACAAAGGAGAAAGCAAAAGGTGATTTCTTTGGAGGAGAGTTAACTGCGGTGAGATCAAAGGTGATTTTTTTTTGGTTTCTCGATCTACACAGATTTAGGGCTTGTGTTTAGGGAACAATTTCAATTTGTTTTCGATTTTGCTAAGTTTGTTGTTGTCTTACAGAGGTCACAAAACCGGAGGAAGAAGCAATTAATGAGAGGAATGAGGATTTTGTGTCATTGGCCGACGTGTTAGATGCTGAGCATGATCCTCAGGTTAGTAGGTGAACATGTGTACGCAGGTTTTAGGTTGTACACTTGAATATGTGGTGTACATGTGTACAAGTTTGGAAATGTAGGTATTTTTTTAAATGAACACGAGCGTAAATGATATTTGTGTTGTACATGTGTACACAATCTGAGATGCTTATTGATTTTGTTTTTTGGTTGTGTATTTTTGGTTGCAGCTGACTATGCTACCGATGATGGAGTGTGGGGAGGAGAAGGAAGAGGGTTGGAGAGTATAGAGCCGGTACATATGAACAATATCCATGTGTACACTATTGTAATGATATTCACATATACACAAAAATGTAAACTTTTCAACAATATAGTAATACCAATCTACTCCATTGCAAATTCATTTTTTATTTTTTATTCGAATACTTTATACATTGAGAAGCATTTAAAACATTTTTATAAATTGGATCACATTTTTCATTGATGGGGTGAACGTATATTGTTTAAACCAACCATCTGTATAATGAGTGAAATAAGTGTACACAAGGGAGTGTGTACATATGGACATTAGAAAAGTGTGTACATATATGGACAATAGAAAGAGTGTGTACATATGGACATTAGAAATCAAGAACCCGTAGAGTACAATATAGCCATAAATATGTATTTTTATGACTTCAAAAATTTGATTGCATTATGTTAGATAGTTGTATGTAGTGTTACTAGATGTATTTTGTGTTGGATGAATGGAATAGATATTCGTGAGAACAATACACATATTTGATGTCCATATGTACTTAGAATACACATATTTGATGTCCATATGTACTTAGAATACACATATTTTATAGTCATGGTAAAACAATACACATATTTGATGTCCATATGTACTTAGAAGTTATAGTGTACATGTGTACACATATTAAAAACTCATAAAATTATGTACACAAGACTCTAACATAACAAGACTCTAACATGTTATAAACTTTTTCTAAACTTCAACATTATAATATTCACTAACAAAAGTGCAAATTCCATGTGTACAACAAAAAAGCAAGAAGACATGGGTTGTGGATAGTCTTGTTCCTATGATGACCAAGAACAAAAATCATTTTCCATTAACAAGAAAAAATACATCCATTTCTTAATCTCCTCCATACAAAATTCATCGCATACATAATCATGAACAAAAATCATTTTCTATTAACAAGAAGAAAAAGATTCTTTCAGCTAATTTTTTTTTGTCAAAATTTCTTATCCAATAGAAATAAACATAAAAAGAAAATTACTTTGATGAAAGGAGATCGTCTTCGTCCTTTGGAACAGATGCAACATAACAGATATTTAGATGGTACATAATCAAAAGGGTTCACCGGAGAGATCTTTTGTCACGGGCAGAACATGAAATCAAGAAAGGATCGCAACAGAGCAAGAAGGAGGAGATGCCTTGGGGTTTGCTTGTCATCTAGATTGATGTGGACTACGTTTCCATCTTCATCTATGTTGATGTTTCCATCATCGATGTTGTTTGTGTTGTTGTCTACATTTTCGCCGTCGTCTATATCGATGTCTCCGTCGTTGTCGACATTGCATACTCCAAACTCAAATCATTTTTGTGAGAGAAATAATTTGTTGCATCTCTTTACTAAACAAAAAGAAAAACCTTTGCCAGAGAAGAAAAATTAAAAGCCACGAAGATGATGAAGATGATAGATTTAGCTTTGTTGATTTAATGGATTAGGTTTCAGATAGATATATGTCTAATCCAGATCTATGAAAAAAAGATCTTGGCCGTCGAAATAGAAAACAGATCAATGGTTGTGGTTGAATCCCGCCACTTCTATTATTTTTATTAAAACCAGTCTTTATAATTGAACTAAAAGAGAATTAATTTAGTTAAGAATGAATGAAATAGTTGAAGAAAGTGTGTGTGTAGTAGAATGTGTCCTAGAGTGTAATAATAAGATGAAATGTGTCTTAGACTGTAAATGTTTCCATTTTTAATGGCAATAAGATAACAGAAAAAATACAATTAAAAATTCAATTAAATTTAAACTATTTTTTTCAGAACAGTAATTGAAATTCTAAATTAAAAAACATATTTTTTGTATTTTCAATACATGTTTTACAAATTTAAAATGATTAATTGTACATTTCAAAAGATATAATTTTATTTATTAATTGTTTCTTAGTTAAAAGTGTGGGAGATAGATAATCACAAAAAACAATTATACATTTATAGCTAAAATTTAATATATATGAAAACTCTAATACATGTATCATTTTAAAACAAAAAGTATTGTTTTTGAGTTACACAAATCAGATATCAAGAGTTTTAACTATCCACGGTTCGGTTTGTCCGGACCATCACTTTTATTGCTGATTTGTTATGTCACTATGATGGATATTCAGTTTCAAGATATATATATATTCGATACGACTAACAATAAAATAAAAATTTTAATAAGTCAAAAAGTTTAAAAATTATATTTTAGTATAAAAAAATTGTTAGTTTAATAAAATTTAGCATCTAAATAATTAATTTTGTGAATAAAATATACTTAAATTTTCTAACGTTAAAACTATTATACAATGTTATATATAATTACTTATATACATATATTGGTTCGTGATATCTTTTTATATTTTAGTATTTGTGATTTGCTTATTTTTAATTGATATTGGATGTTAATATTTTCTTTAATTTGTAAGAATAAATATAACTGAATTTTCGGATTAAATCAAAATAGATTGAATAAAATTTACGAATACAATATAACCTCTTTAAATTAATACTCTATAAATTAATATACACTAAAATCTCTATAAAATAATATAATTTTATAGTCTCAAATTGCATTTTTGGTTCAATTAATATATCGATAAATTAATATATCTATAAATTAATCAAAAAATTATAGTTTTGGTGTAGTACCAACATTATTAATTTATAGAAGTTTCACTGTATTTTGTCTATTTTTATTACCCTAAGTTCCAAAACAGTCGTCAGTCTAATTAGAGTTCAACAAAAATCTATTCTTTTGAAAATACTCGGGATTTAAGTCAAATAAATAAGACACGCCAACTCTGAAGTAAATAAGAATGGTTTAATATGAGAGTGACGAACCATAACTGAAGTATATCACCAACGTCTTTTGCAAGCTTATAACACTCACATCCCCTGTATATTAATCTTAGAGCATTACAATATGTTTCTGTAACCACAAGTCATCGTTAAAAAGATTTTTAAAATTCTTAGAAAAATAAGTTACTCCATATTATTATAAATTAATTTTTTATTAAACTAACTCTCAAATTGATTAGTAGTATACAAAATAATATTCTCAATTTTTTACTTAAATAAATGCTACAAAATTACTTAATATGATTAGCATATATATGACAATTAATGATTATGAATAATACTACATACTTGATAACAATTTTTGTATCCTCCCTTTTTTATTTAATTTTATATTATTAAAGAAATTAAAAAATCACATTAAGCATATAATAAAAAATACATATTTTCTTATATGTTATACTTTGATTTTTTTAAAACGACTATAAATTACTAAAAATGATAAAAAATCCCACATTGAAAATTTTGTGATTAATGGTTTAACTTTTTTTTTGTTCAAGCAATATACAACTAAATCGTATGAATGTGAGTCTCATTAATAGATATTCACATTATATATATATATATATATATATTAATATCATTTAAATTAAATTATATACTATATAAAAATATGTTAATTTCAAAATTTGCATTGAAAAAATTATTGAGATCTTAATATTTTAATTTTAAAATTTGTATTGATAAATCTCAGGCTAAAAGAACGGTTTAAATTTTTGTTAGAGCAAATATACAAATGTTAATCAAATCATATGAGTAGAAAGTGTCAAAAATAAATATTTATATTAAAATAAACTATATATCTATGTCAATATCACTAAAGTTTAATTATATACCATATAAAGTACATAAAATGATTGTTTTGATTTACTTACCAAAAAACATGATTGTAAATAAACAAAAGTATTGGTTTTTATTTATGTGTTTACTCTAATGTGTATACCTTTATGTATACAAATTATTTTTTAATTGGTGGTTTCTAATATGTTTTTTGATCTTGACAATTCTAAAAATACACTTTTTCATCAGTTTGTGTGCAAGTTGTAAATAGAAAGATAAAAGATAATCAAAGAGGATAATTGGATAGCAAAGAATATATATTAGAAATTTTGAAAAGTAAATGAGATTTTCCAAATCGTTAAACTATACTTTGTTTCCCTTCGAGAAACAAAAATATATTTAGAAATTCACGAAAAGGTATGTTGCACTATTGTCTTTCAAAAGTATCTTCCAACTTTCCTTCAACACTAATCAACAAAGTATCTTCTTTTCTTAATATTTACACCCAAAAAAACATTAAATAACAAATAAACTGGTAATGCCCTAAAAGGGGGATTTAATAAAACAAACTAATAATTGTTAAATGTTACTATATTATATAATGCTTTTTTCTGGCTCCTAGTGGTCACACGGAAAATTTATAAACCATATCCCTTAGTCCATATCACGATTTACGAAGAGTATTACTTTAATTAGGCCACTCCTAAGATTGTTATTCCATCCGCTTAATTTTATATATAAAACATAGATAAATGTTTATTAATAGAATCTTACTTATTTGTTAGTTGATAAACAAAAATCATGAGTAGATATTTATTTTAGTTTATACTTTGCATGAAAGACAAAACAATATACAGTGGAACCTCTATAAATTAATAATGTTGAGATTTTGAAATTTTCTTAACTTATAGAAATATTAATTTAGTTTATACTTTGCGTAGATATTTATTTTAGTTTATACTTTGCATGAAAGACAAAACAATATACAGTGGAACCGTTCCACTATAAATTAATAATGTTGATATTTTGAAATTTTCTTAACTTATAGAGATATTTAATTAACAAAAATTTCCTTATTTATATTTCTTATTTTAAATATATTTATTCTAATATAAGACAAAATATTTGATTTATTGTATAAATATTAATTGTGATTTTTAAAATTTTGATATTTATATTAATTTTATTATATTATTTAGTGTTTATAATATATATTGCATAGAACTTAAATGTTGTTTTAGATACAATATTACTGAATATCATTAAAATATATTAAGTGTTCAAAATATAAAGATAATATCATTGTGAATATAAAACAAACAATATAGTAATAGGTTATTACTTATATAAAATATGTATACATATAAATTATTAATTTATAATTTTAGTGAGACTATATATTTACATATAATTTTCTAAAAAAATATTATCTTATTATTTTATCCATTTGTGTAAATTTTAAACAATTTTAAATTGAGACCAGTAAATTAATTTATCGATTATTAGTTTATAGATGTTCTATTGTACTGAAAACTAGTTCACAATGAAAACCATATAGAAAAGACTTTTTGAAGGAGAAATGCGGCTGACGTTAATATTGTCTCTTGAATCCTTTGAAAAATAATAGTAACTAAGCTATGAATTATAAACTAATCCCTTATATATTAATTGAGAAACATTACAACATTTGTTTTTAGCCACGTGTCATCATGAGAATGAAATTCAGAATTCTTAGAGAAATAGGTTGATCCATCTTAACTTATATTATATTTTTTATTAAATAAACTATTAAATTGATCAGTGGTGTACAAAAGAATATTCTCGCACTTTTCATAAATAAAAGCTACGAAATTACATAATATGATTAACGTATATATGACAATCAATTATTATGAATAATAAATATTTGATAATAATTTTTGTATCTTAGCTCTTTTTTGTTTAATTTTATATTATTAAAAGATATTAAACAACAACATTAATCATATAATAAAAAAAAAAAAATTTCTCATATGTTATATTTTGAATTTTTAAAACGGCTATAAATTACTAAAACGTTCAATGTCTCACACTAAAATTTTGTGATTAATTGTTTAATTTTTTTGTAATAACAAGATACAAATGATCATAAATCATATGAATATGAAGTTTTATTTACTAGACATTCATATTATCATATTAATATAGTTTAGAATTAAACTATATAACATAGAAAAATACTTAAATATGATCATTTCTAATTTGTATTGAAAAGATATTGAAACCTTAATATTTTAATTTTGAAATTTGTATTAAAAAACCGCACATTAGAAATTTTATGTTTATCGTATGAGTATGGATTCTCAATAATAAATATTTATATTAAAATATACTATATATATATGTCCATGTCATTGAAATTTAGTTATATACCATATAAAATAAATAAAATAATTATTTTCATTTATTTACTAAAAAGTATCATAAATAAACAAGATTTATTGTTTTAACTTATGTCTTTACTCTAATTTAAGTATATACATAATACGTAAATAAATACAAATAAATAATAATAGATAAAAATTATTTTTATATATAACATTCATTCCGCGCAATTGCGCGGATCTTAAGCTAGTAGTTATTAATTGAAGTTAGAGTATACTGTATATTATTATTCCATCAGTTTTATAATAAATGTTTTTTTTGATATTACTTTCCGTTTCAAAACATCCTGTTCTGTAATTTCAGTGTTTAAATAGTTATAATTTAACATTTTATTTATACAGATAAAATAATGTAGTATATTTATAGAGTTGATAGCAGAAACGTTAATAGTTTATGAAATAAATTATAACATGTGATACTTATATTGAACGAATGGATAACTCACTATGGATACTTTCTTTGCTTAATAACAAACTACGATAAAATCTGCGCCTTGCGCATGGTGATTTTATATGAAAATTGTTTAAAAAATATCGTATGGAAAAATAAAACTTATATTCTTAATCGAATTAATATTTTTGGCCCTTAAACAATTTTTTAAAAACTTTTTAGCTAATTACATAATTTGTTTACTGATGATTTAATCCCATTTTTAAAAATATTTTAGGTCATAAAATCACTTATCGCGTAAGAATCTAACGTTTATGCCGAAGAATCTCAAGTATACTATTTGATTATAATGAAACTATGCCGGTTCGGTTTCATACCATAATTTAGTAATTTAAAAGTTAATTATAGTTATGAGAAGTTTACGTTTACGTGCCAATTCTACCTATCTTTAATATTTTTATCATTTTTGTGTCACTTTTTCATTTTGGTTATTGGTCGATATAAATATTGATTTTTGAGTTTATTCTTATTTCGTATTTTGTTTTGGTTTGAGATTTAAAAAATATTTAAGATCTAAAATTATTAAAGAGATACATACTTAGGTTAAGATCTGCCCCTTGTGGAGAATAAATATTTTATATTTATTACTTATTTTATGTTTTTCTACATATTATGAAATAATTAAATAATAATTATATATTAAATAACTAAAAAATCATTTACTATTATTTAATAAATTGGTGTGCGCATATATATCAAACGACCGCTCTTGTATACTCGCAATCATTTTAGGGTAAATAAATCAAAACAATCAATCTATCTATCGTATTAAATTTAAATGATATTAACATAGATATATAGTATACTTGTAATAAGAATATTTATTAAATAAGGTTTCTACTCATATGATTTAATGATTATTTACATATATATATATATATTAACATAAACACCTATTAAAATAAAATTATTTATTCATATGATTTTCTAAGCATTGTATATTATTATAGAAAAAAATTTAAACCTTGATCACAAAAGTATATGTGAGAGTTTTAACAGTTTTAGTAATTTATACTCGTTTTGAAAAACTTAAAATATAACATATTCAAAAAAAAATCTAAATTTTTATTATATGATTAATGTAACTGTGTAATTTATTTTAATAATAATTAATTAAACAAAAATGATAGAAAGTATACAGATTGTTACCAAATCTTTATTATTTAAAATCATTAATTGTCATATATATCTTAATCACATTAGGTAATTCCGTAGGTTTTATTTAAGGAAATAATATATAATCATTTCAATTTGATAAGTGAATGGTCTATGATAGACATACTATATACTATAATTTGGATTAACAAAGTTTTCAATTGATTCTCAAACCGCCACGTAAGCAAAATTAGCATTCTAATTACGTGACAATTCAGCATGATATTTTTTATTTAGTACAAACTACAAGTTATAACTTTTTAAATGTTTGTCTATTAATAGATAGAGGATGATATGCTTAAATTGTTTGTTTTCTTGCGCTCAAATAATCTTTAAAACTAATATACTAAGTACTATTTATGATTCGCGATTTAAAAAAATTGACTTTAACAAACATGACCAGGAAGTAAAGATCTTTAAAGTTTACATACTTCATAGGCAGAGCCGGTTCTGGACAGAGCTGTGCTTACAGCTTAATGAAAAAGGCATTTGCCTAGGGCCCCAAAATTTTGTAAAATTTTTAGGACCCCTAATTACAAAAAAAAAAAAATTTTACATGGTAGTTAATGTATTCTCTTAGTGAGATTTTTATTATTATTTGATTCTAAATTTGACTTCTGTTTTAAAAAAACTAATTTATGATCAATTTTACTATATTTTATATAAAACTATAAATATTCTACTTCTAATTAACTGTAAGTATATGATCTACATTTCATCTTTGTATATGTTATGAGTTAGATTTATTTTATATATTTATAGAATTTGATTATCAGCGACCAACATTTCAATCTAAAATTTGTATTTTTGTTTCTATATTACTAATTCCTACTTTTGATCATTATTTTATTTTTTTAGTTTATAAAAATCTAGTGCAGAAAATTTAGAAATTGTTTAGGTAATAAATCAAAACTTTTTAGCGTTATATATATATATTTCAAAAACAAATTTTATATAATTCAAATTTAAATAGAACTATTTCAAAAAAAAATATCATGTAAATTTTTTTTAACTCGCCTCGGACCCTAAAAAACTTTCGCACACGGCACTGGTTCTGGATAGAAGTATCTCACTCAATGACTTAGCAAATTGATTACGTGCCGAAATTTCTTGAACTCTCAGTCATTATAACTCATTCACATAAGTTTGTTGTACTTGTACTCAATGAAACTCTATCTTGACAGCTTGAACGCAATAGTTTTATGTAGTTTGTTTGTACTTATAAATATATGTATATTTATCCTTAAATGTACTTATGGAAATATATACCTTAGATCTTAAGGATTCCACATCATCATTCGGAATGTCGTGTATCTATTAGAGCTCAACCATTAATGGGTTGTTAAACAAATTCTAAAGAGAAACTTATTTGGAGTAGGCAACTTAATTTAGTTGTGTACCACATTAACAAAGTGGTATACGTTGCTTGGAACTGAAGAGACATGAGCAATGATAGTAGTATAAGTTAAAACTGAATGAAATAGTTCCACTGATTAATATAAGCACATCACTAATCCCAAAGTATATAAGATTAGTTTTGTCAAAGAGTTGTTTGATTTTTGGCAAACGCATTGCGAGCGAAAAGTAACTACATGCTACTATTAATTAAATTGTTGGTTAGGACATTTGTTCAGGGATTTGCTTAGATTTGGTCTTTAGAGGTCTTTTATCGCTCAGATTAACATAATGTAAAATGCAAAAGAAAGTGTCTCTACGAGGGCACATGTAGTCTTGAAATGAGGAGAGGAAACAGGAACAAAAAGGGTAAAGCAAAGAGTAATATTATTCAACTCATATTAATCATAGTAATTAGCTCAAGTGTATGATGAAAAGACGAGACATGCGTATATTTTGAGGAAGAGACTGGGGGAGAAAAAAAAATTATAGATGAGTAATCGAATTTGTTTATTTTACTTGAAGACATGCACATATCAAAACCAAAAAATAAAAATCAGAGAAAATTGCTACAAAAAAAAAATTAAACAATATACTCTTTTTAATTAGTTGGTGTGTTTAGTTAAAAATATATATGTATCGGATTCTAAAACAAAGATATTGTCAAAAATACACGACTTTTAAGAATCATCATGTGATGTTACTATGATCTAGAAACATGAATATATAAAGCTAAATATAATTATGTTAGAAATTTCGATGTTACTATTCTTAAAATTTCAGTTAAAAAGAAAAGTCTTTCGGATCTCCACGTTTATCAAAAAAAAAAAACTTTGTAAGAAACTTATGCTTTATTTTTCCCAATTGGCTGAATATACAGTTACTTTTATTTATCACTGATTATCGACTCTTGCTTGAATACTAGCTCTATTACTAAAAAAAAATGTTAGAACCTCCAGATAAATCGAACACTAAATCTGTTGTTTATGACACTTACAAGTGATTCAAATAAAAATATAATCGGCCGGGTCAAACAAAGTTCCGACAAGCAGACTTATAAAAATGTTCCATAATTTTAAGCAAAAAAAAAAAAAGTTCCATTATGCATAAACCAATAATTTTTCTTAGGGGGTAGTGACCAATAATTAGTCGGGCAGTGTTTATAAAAAGAATGTGGCATAAGTTTAAGGTTATTTAGTCGTTTGGCAAGGCGCTACATCGTGGAAAGATAAGAAAAAGGTAAAACTAATACGTTTATCTCCTTATATTAAAAACGTATGATTACTTTGTCGTCTAACTAGACACACATGAGTATAAAATAGTAAAATCTAGATTAGGGTGCATGTGAAAAAATAATAATTTGGTTGACGAGAATATGTTTCGGTGGCCTTTTAACATCTCAAAACAACAAATGAATTAACATTACATAATTAGACAAAACAAACAAACATTGTATTAATTTCTATTTGTAGAGGGCTTAACTTTTGTCATAATGCAAAAAGTTAGGCAAGAGGACTTTCCGCACTCTAAACTTCTTGGACTTTGGCATATCAGTTTACAACCACAACAACTTTTAACATTATAGGCAAAATGACTTTCTTCTAATTACACAAATCAAATCTCCCTTTGTGAAAACCACAAACCATCATTTCTTTTCTAAATTCAATTCACTATTATACTTAATATATTCAATTTAATCAAAACCAATATTTCGATCTGGTTCTTAACTTTTATTATTGTGAAAATGTATTTTTTTTTTCAAATTCCCAATGTTTCTGCTTATCATATGAGCATTTTCCAACTAATTAATATTATTTTCCATAGAGTTTAAGATATGGTGATTAAATTTAGCTTATCACAATTTTGACATAACTCGGATCCTTATTACAGTTTTAACTTTTTACTAGATTTTGAGCCGCGCTTTCAAAGCGCGGAATTATTTTCGAAACATTCCAAATTTATTTGATATAAATTTGTATTTTAATTGTATCTACATTTAGATATTACAAATGAAACATTATATTCAATATTTTGAAACCCGACCCGACCCGCAGTTAAATTGCCAAATTCGGTGGTTCATATGTAATCCATTTTAGTTTTAAAAAAAAACTCTTATTTAAAAATTCTATAAAACCCGTAACAACCGCTAAAATCCGAGATCTGGTTATCGATTGAAATGATAGATGACCCAATATGTAATCAGGTTTGATTTAATATTATATTTAGAGTATTGTAATATATATTCATGAACGTTCAGATGAATAGAGAATATATTATGAAATTGATATTCCAATTTTAATACAATTTTAGTCCAACTAAAATTCCATTTTGTTAATGGATTAATATTTGAGTGGATGCATACTAAAAATAAAATAGATTTGAGCATCAATAATGTGTATACGTCAATTACAAATTAATGATTTACGTTTGCAAAAAAATACAATTGTTTATTTAGTTAGTTTACTTTTGTTATTCACATATTATTAGATACTTTTTGATGTTTTGTCTATGGCTTATTTTAAATTTAAAAGTTAATTTTATTATTCGCATTAGAAATGTAAATATTTATTATTTTAATTTTGATATATATTTTTATTATATTTAGTTCTTAATTTTTTCTAATATATATATATATATAATTATATTTTTAAACAATTAAAATATCGACTCTTACTCTCTGGCTTCGATTTATGTTAATGTAATGTTTTATGATATATTTGTGTTATTATATTTGTTCAATTAGTTTATATTTGATATATATATTACATGTCTGTTTGAGTAACCCGTAAAAAATATATTCATTAAACTATCAATAGTAACATGTTTCATCATATAATTTCTATTAATATTTATTTTATAATATATATTTATATATATTTTAATACTCTAACTGTAAGAATTATATTTTTATGTATTTGGTGAGGGTTTTGAACAATTTTTTTTTTGCATTTGAATTAATATATAGTTGTATATATACGAATGAATAGACATATATATAATTATTTATTACATTAATAACTAAAATATAATTGATTAGTTATTTGAATTTCAAATTAATATAAATTAAATTCATTAGTTTAAAAAATAATAGATTAGTTAGTTAGTTCCTTAATTTTAGGTATGATGTATATTTAACAATTAAATTAGATATGAGTAAATAATAGAAAATATAATTAAATATAATGGTCCAACCTAGACTATTTGTAAGTAGATAAAAATTGCTTCTGTTTTAATAGTATTGATAATCAAAGATAATTTAAACCATATCGTATAAAGACGGAAAACTCTATAACATGGTTTTCTCTCAAATGACATTGCATTATAGATCTATGATCTTTACCCTTCATATTTTTCTAGGACAAGTGAATGACCTTTGGTGACTTTTTTTGACATATGAAAGTTGATTTATGATGACTTTTATTTGTAGAATAAAAACTTTATAAAAATATCACAACGCTTTACGAATATAATTGCCACAATAGCCTTATCTCAAATTAGACTACTTCATGAGACATGAGCTAACACTTCCAAGCTATCGTATGTTGGTTGATTAGCACAACATTTGTGATGTCATCAATTGGTACTAGAATCATGTTGATTCTTTGCATATTAAGATGATCGTTGGATCCACCCACCTTAGGAGAGTAATAATAATAATATAACAACTATCCGGTTGTCTATTCAGCGGAAGGGCCCAAACGTTTTGGCCCAATATAGAGCTCAACATTTTGTCGTTCCATTATTAGCGAAGCCACATGCACGTCGTGTTTATGGCCAAGAAACGATTCGGCTTTTCTTACTAATGTAGAGGAAAATTATAACAATAAATAATACTCCCTCTATTTCTAAGAAATCCACTTTTAAGAAAAAAGTGTTTAAAAAATATTATTTTCATTCCGAAAGGATTCACGAAAAAATAATTATTTCAAAAAGTTATATTTTTATATTTTTATGTATTATTTAATGGTTATTGAAAATTTTCAGAAAACATAATTCTATTTGAAATTGGTTAAATGGTAAAACTGTATTTTTACCTTATTATTAACTAATTTGTATTTAGGGTTTATAGTTAAACGGTGGAAGTTTTGGGAATATGGTTTCAAATTAAAAAAAAAAATAAAAAGTAAATATTAAAATTTTCAAAACAAAAAAGCTATTTTGGTCATTTTCTTTCTTGAATGTGTGACAAAAACTTAAAAAATTATTTGAAAAAAATACCGTAAAAATTATGAAAAATAAATAACTTCAAAAAATAATATATTGATAATTAAAAGTTAATACATATATAAATATTTTAAAATATATATTTTTTGAAACATATTGAGTATATACTTTGGGAAAAAAGCGAAAGGCAAATCTCCAAAATAGCACATTTCTAAGTTTATATCACAAAAATAGCATTTTATCTTTTGAAAAATTTAAAAAAATTTTATTTTTCAAAATTTGAAATCTTATCCCCAAAATCTCAATTCCCAACTCTAAACCCTAAAACCTAAACTCTAAACCCTAAACCCTAAACTCTAAACTCTAAACCCTAAATCCTAAACCCCACCCCTTAACTCTAAACCCTAATGTCTACACTAATTTACTATAGTGGTATAAACATATCTATTTCTTTTGATAAAATATTAAGTGCTATTTTGTGACTTTTGACCTTGAATGTTAGTTTGGTAACAAAAACTTGATTTAGTGTTATTTTTGTCTTTTTCTCAAAAGCGAAACGTTTGTTTACCTTTTTCTACCCTTCCAATCAAATTGATTTTGGTTTCCTTTTCTCAGAATATTTTTCACTAAAAGTTTGCGTTTTTAGAGAACATTGCTGCAGGTGGGAAAATCAGAAGTTTGCGTCTTTGAATCGATCAGGTAAAATCCATTGTGTCATCTCCGTTTCTCTTCTTCTGCATTTGGAGTTATGCACTCGGAGTCTTTATCTTTGATGAACATTTTGCTTAGAATGAAACTATATTTATTGAGCTTAGTCACACTTTTTTTTTGTGTAGTGAGAGGATGCAGAATCATAATGATGCAGTGAAGGATGATGAAGCTGAAGAATGGGGGAACTGTTCTGTGGAATCACAAGAAGGTGGTGAAGTTGATCGTATCAAGGTCAATGTTGAGAAATGTAGAAAGACTCTTCAAAACTTAGGTTATACCGATTTTACTTTTGTGGACTTCTTTGCGGTAAAAAAAAAAAACCACCAAACCTTGTTTTGATCATTTAGAAACGTTCAATCTCATTAATCTTATTGATACAGTTGTTCCTCGAGCAACTAGATGACATTCTCCTAGGAAGTGAGGAGTCTATAAGGTAGAGAAAACTGTTATTTTATGAGATGGTTAGACGTCTCTTCTCATATTATATCATCCTTTTTTCCATTACATCTACGAAGAGCTGGTTAACTGAAGTAGAGATCAGTCTGTCTCTAACTACAGTAAGCCTCTCTAAAACATCTTTGATGACGTATAGATCCAACCAAACGTAGTTTTGACTGATTCTGGTTTGTGTCGCAGTTGTAATGTTCTTCAGGTTTGTTACTGCTGGTGAAATACGAACTCGTGCAGAGTTTTTTCGAACCTTTTATAACAGGACTATCAAACTCAACCGTTGATCAGGTTTGTGCACACTTATAAAAGATTCTATAGAAAGCTTTGAATCCTCCATGATAGTTTTTTTTTAATCGTAGTTCTGCAAGACATCGGTTGAACCGATGGGAGAAGAGAGTGACCATATCCACATAACCGCTTTGTCAGACGCGCTTGGTGTTGCAATTCGGGTAGTGTATCTTGACCGTAGCTCGTGTGATAGTGGAGGTGTCACTGTGAACCATCATGACTTTGTTCCTGTGGGCACTAGTGAGAAACAAGAAGAAGCTTCTGCTCCTTTTATAACCTTGTTGTATCGTCCAGGCCATTACGATATCCTCTACCCCAAGCCATCTTCTAAGGTATAAACACTTGATCACCATACAGCCTTCTCTTCCTTTAGATTTTTACCTGGTTTTAAGTTGATGGTTGTGTTGTTACAGGTATTGGACAATGTGGAGAAATGTCGTTTGACATCATAAACTGGTTAGAAGATGTTTACAAAATTGTGGTAATATGGATGAAACACCATGGAACAACCAACAATTGCATCATCTCTTTACTCCTTGATTATGATCAAAAAACCTTTTTGCAACATCAGAGAATGGACTTTTTTGTTTTGCTGTTGATACCCATCAAAGTCTTCTTTCATAGTATATCAAACTGAACCAAATGGTTTGTCAAATAATTAAAAACAGAGGTCTAAGTTGTTTTGATGACTTGATTTGATGTCTCTAAATTGAATTTGAGTATATTCTTGATAGAGAGACAAAGCTTTTGGACAATTATTGGTCTTGTTACTATAAAAGAAATCAAAACTCCCCCAAAATATTGTATCAGAGTGGAAAGATTTGTATTTTTTTTGTAAAGATGTGAAACCTTGAAGGAAGTGTATGTTCTTGAAATTTGAGTGGTTGTGCTTTACACTGAAGGGTGAACTACGACGGGAGCTTCTACTTGCATTGTTAAGTCTTTAAACTGAAGAGCTATGATTGGTTTTGATAGCATCACAGCTACACTTAACCGCCTTTCATTTTCAAGCGACTCTTGTGATGTGTGATTCTTATCTGCCTCATCTTCCAAAGGCTTTGATACTACCGCAGGACTCACAGGCCTCACCCTGCAAAAGATTTCAATATATCTTCCTTCTAATAAACGTTGTCTGCTAAGTTATTAAGAGATTGACCTTAAGTAGAAGCAGAAGTATAACCTGCAGTGGATGTGGCAAGAGTATTTGAGCAGGTTTGGGTTGAACTTTGTATTGCCACTGCCATATTATTTGACATTCTTGATGAGCTTACTAGCCAAGAAGTCTCCCATGGAAACAATCAAATGAACCGAACTTTTACCTAAAACTCGGAAGCGACATTTTGATTGCTGGTCCCATCCATTTTCCTAGTTTGGTCTCTAATTCTGAGGTAGCCAATTAGACCATTACTTAGATATCAAAACATGAAATGAGTTTTCTCATTACACAGATGCAAAAGTTAGGCCAACAAGCAAATAACTCACCGTCCGATCTAATTTGGATGTTGCAGATATTTGCAGAAGCAGCACTATCAACTTCACTAACTTTAACCTCCATCAAATCCTCAGGGTGAGACAGAGTAGTTCCCAACCCAAATGTGTCTAAGAAACCAAAAGCTCTTTCCCTTTTTCTCTTTGGAACTGCAGTGATTTTCTGTTCCCAACCAAAAAAAAAATACTTTTACTCAAAGCAGAAGATCTTGTTTTACACATGTTTCATCCCATTCTCCAAGAGTTCAGGAAGAATTATTTTGGTAGTTAATGATTGCAGTGTCTCTACTTTGTGTAGACAAGATTTTATCTTGTTTTCATCATTTGGTTTGGTAGTTTAAAAAAGAAAACTTATTGAGAGCCTAATCAGTAATTATTACAAGGTAAATCACTTTTAAGACCAAAGTATAGGCACTAACTTTAGAAAATCTTGCAAATTGGCTTGGGAGGCCTACTTCCTGCAACACCACCATGTTATTTTTATAATAAAATGTATTATTATCCTCCAAAACATTCCATTGATGTAGAGCAAAGTAAGACCCACCTACCTTGCGTCCGTGATGACAAGCCTCGTTGCTGTTCACAAGCACCCTCGCCGCCCATCTAAAAAGGGATATAAGAGAAGGAACGATCACTTAATAAACAGAATATTCCCAATCACTTGAGTCAAATTTTGCTTTACAAAGAATGGTTTTTAAAAGTGGAGGAAGGAGAAGAATGAACATACGCGCATGATGTAGGAGGGTTCCATACAATCCCTGCAATCATGACAAGCTGTGAAACAAAAGCAAAAAGCAATAGAGAGAGTCGATTAAAGAATGTTGTGGGATGATAAAGCTTGAGTAAGTAGAAAGTAAAGGAAAGGAAAGGCAAGACGAGACCTCATCGAAGACACCAGCGGGACTATCATCGTAGCTAGCCAGGAAAAACCCTCCAAGAGTGTACCTGAACCAAAAAAAAGAATCACACAAGAAAGATATTTGTTTAATCATTTTTGAAAAAGATCATTTAAGCTAGAAAGGAACCCTGTAGAAGCTTGTTTATACCCAAAAGCTTCAACAAGTCGAAACTCCTTGGGGATGAATGCTCGAGCAGTGGAAGCCTTCACAAGATGAATCTGGTACAACGCACTGAAAGCAAAGCAAAAAAGAAGCTAAGTTAAAAGCAAAGAAGAGACATTGCCCACAATAATAAGAGGTTACTTGCCTTCCTTTGAATATCCATGGAGGTTTAGCATAACCAGAAGAAACATTCCTTTCTTCAACCTCCATGAAAGTGATGCAATCTACGCCACAAAAGAGAAAGAAAAAAAACATACCTTAGGAGACAAGTTATGACAAAACCTGAGTGTAAATGGAACTTGCACATATCAAAACTTACTAGAGTTCTTAACTAATTAGCAAAGATCCAAAAGTGACATCGAATCATCAACAATCTCCACACCCAATAAAGCTACAGCAAATACGGTACATATAAAACATGGCAGATAAAACCCAATCAAACCCAAATTGCCAACTTTTTTTTACATGTAAGATCTAATTTGGTAATATTTTCATTTGTAAGAAAAATATAGAAAATGAAAATCCCAGAAAAGGAAACAAGCACTATACTCATTAAAAATGTAAAGATGAGGACACAAATTCAAAATGTCTTCTCTTTAGATTTTTTTCTTTTTAAAGTACACAAAGGGTTGAGGCAAGTGGGTTTATTTAACCGTTTATTTACTTTAAAAAGTGGATTTTTCCAAAGATATTTTCTTATACAATTAGCAAGAAAAAATAGCAAAACCATTGGCGGAATCTCTTATGAAACAGAGTGTAACCCAGAAACTGTTGCATTCATTTGTAAACAGAAACATCAAAACTAAATCCAGCGATTGCCTACAAAATCTATAACCATGTAAGATGAGTAACACAAGAAGGTTCCCAGAAACTGCTACCATTACAAATGGTAATCCAAACAAAATTATACAAAACAAACTAAAAAATGTTAATTAATGAAACAAATCCAAACCTCGTTCCAAAGCCTTCAGCAGAATGAAATCTTGATGAAGATTCAGATCGAGCGAAGGTTTCGGTGTGCAGTTGAGCCGATTTATTTAAGAAAAAATAAAAACTTTTATGGAAATAAAAATGTGGATTTTCCCTTATCCGAATTAAAATAATAACAATAAAAAAGAGGAACCGACAGAGATTTATGTGAGTGAAGGTTCTCGTTGGTAATAAGGAGAAGCGAGTGAGAAGTGGATAGGCTTTGGTTCTTCTTGGACCAATCAGTGAGACTTTTGTCTCTCTTTTTTAAGCTTTTATCTTATTTCGCGCCAATCCGAAGTTAACATCAGCTCCCACCTTCTTTTATTTGCTATCGTTTTAATGATTGCTCTCATCTGTCTATAAATTAAACTTGACATAGTTAGTTTTTTTTTTATCGACTATAATTTTCATCAACCAAATTTGTGAATACAAAATTTTTTAATCTCACGGAGATTTAAAATCCACAAACAACACCGAAATATAGTATACCGAATACTTAGAAGAATTATACGCTATCCAATCGAAACGGCGTTTTATTTTTCACCACAACGAAAACATATTTATTTTACGACTTGAAATAAACAATCTCTTTTTTCAAAAAAAAAAAATAAACAATCTCTTGCACCACTTAATTCTACCACACGAGACAGAGAAATACAAACCCAAACACAATAAAATCTACACAAGATGACTTCATAAGACCATAGCATTGTCTTAAGATATGTATATTAATATAGAAAACTCTTTTATATCCTCCTTATTATATTTGAAAATCAAATTAAAAAGTAATATATAAATTTGAAACATATATTGTAAGTTAAATATTAATTATTTTTATCAATTATAAATTTGGTTCTTACAGTTACAAGTACATTTTAATCTTTTATATAATTACTCCCCATCTAAAGTGTACGCATCAACAAAGAAAAAAAATAAACATTAAATTGTATTCACAATTTTTTTAATATATAATAATATAGTCATTAATTTTTATTTAATATTAACTGAAATAATATATTAATACGGAATAACAGTTAAATTAATATATAAAATCTAAATATTATTACATAGAAAATATTAAAATATGTTTATATAAAATAATATATAGAGTTATATTTTTAGTCAAAAATGTTCTTCTAGGATTAGTTATATACTATATATTAGAATGTGGATTAATTCTAAAATATAATAATTATATTTAGATATAATCTAATGATTATTACTTTATTTTACTAATATATACATTTTAGATGAAGAGAAAACTCCATATAACTATATATAAAATTATAGCTAGTTGGCTTATAAATATAGCACCAAAATATTTTGAACATTAATATATTACCAAACTTTACTCCAAATCCAAGTCAAAATAGAGCAATTATATAGTAAAAACCAATTTATTTGCTACCAAATCTAGTAGAGTAGAATATTTCCTTACAATACATCAATTTTGACTTTATAATGGAAGCATCACAGTATTTTATATTTTAAATTAAATGGATATCTTTAATAAATTCAAAACAGTTTTTTCATCAAAAATTTAAGAAATAATAAATTTATATTCCTTATATTTTCTGATAAGAATTTACTTTATAAATAAATATAAACTCGGTGATAAACGTCTTCATCATCTACATCTATATGTATGCTAAATCATTATAATGTAAACATGAGTATAAAAATAAAATATATAAATATAAAATAAACAAAAGAAATAATTGTATTAAATAACAAAAATACAATCAATATTATTCTATATATACTAATGTATAATAAAATTATTGTAAGGATTATATTTTATAAGTTAACCAGTAATATTTATTTCAAAAAAAATCTATTCAATTATTCTAATAACATGGTTAGCGTTATTTTCATATATAATAATACATTTAAGATTCTAACAAACATGTATATTTATATCCTTTCTCAAAAAGAAAACATGAATCTTACACTATTAAAAGGAGAATATGAAGCCCTCTTAAGCTGTCCACGTTAGCGAAAAAATTCGCAACCAATCATTTGTCCATGTCATCATGGATGTTAAGTTGTTGGACCACGAATATGTGCTGTGTAATAGGCCATTTAGCTTTAATGACCCATTTGTTTTGCCATCTTCTTGCTCCAACCTAATTTTGTTACGACGTCTACAGAAGACATTCCAGAACTCACTGTCTTTCTATCTCTTCCGTATAACGCCTGCGACGGCTATAGTGACGAATTAAAGCTACTTAATTACTCATCTAGACAAATCGGCGTCTAACTTTCAACATCCCTCCTCTTACTCAATCATAACGATTCTTCCTCAAGCCAAAAATCTATTTCTCGGATCCTCAAATCCATTCCTAGCTTTATGGCAAATCAAACGGCAGTCACCACCACCCAAATTCATTCTCCACTTTTCTTCAGTAAGGTTTCATCAGGACCTGGAGATTCCCAGTTGCTTTTTAAGCTAATCTATTTATGGAAAGCTCGCAATAATTCCAAAGGAGACATCATTCTCGGCCTTGAGATGTTGATGATTGATGAAGAGGTATGTGTCCATATTTCAATATTATGCTTCTGATTTCATACATATCTCTGATTTTTTTCTAACAGAGAGAGAATATGTTAACAAGATTCTATCCTGAAACTCAACACTTAAGAATTTTTAACGTTAAGAGATAATTTTTAAGATTAGTTAAATAAGTGACCATCTATGAATATGTTAATGTTTCTCAATATCCTTTTATGTAGTAACTAAATACAGAATTGTTCATATTGAAATCTACTACATATTTCACATTGTTATAACAAATAATTATTTACAAAATAATAAATACCAGAAAGTTTAATATTGAAAATAAATTATGGCTTCAAAACTTAAAGAATTGCTGAGTCATTTTATTGGTTATCAAAATTTACAGATTTAAGTATTCAAAATTATTACACATTTCTAAAATTATATATTTATATGAAATAAAAGTTATTTACCTATACTTCAGAAAATAATTCAAAATCAATCAGATGATATATAAGAAAATATATTATATACATAAGATGATAGAATTTTTTTATTTTATTAAATGTAGAGTATTTTAAATTTTAAGAAAGATTTAAACATGGTTACGAAAAGATTAATAAAGACATTTAATATGTTAACATAAATTAATGATATTTCAAACAAAAAAATATATCGAAACAAAAAAATGATATAATATTAAAAAAAAAACTTATTTTTTTTTAAAAAAATCTAAGGTTTTAATGTTTATAGACAAATAAACCGCGGTAAAATCTCTAGTAAGAAATAAAAGGCAACCAACAAATCTTTGTGAAGATAAAAGTGAAAAAAAAAACAAAAAAAAAGGAGGTCGAAGGAGAAGCTGAATGTGGTCGATCAAAAGTGGAGAAGCTGAGCTTCACACTTGGGGCAGTCCGTTAAGAGTTTAGGGACCATGAAATACATGAAACAAGCTTTGCAACCAGCTACCACAAGAACTTCTTCTTTGTAAATTTCTCTCGATGACTCTGATGAAGACTCTTCGCTCTCGTAATACGAGCTACCTTCTTCTGAAAAGACAGTTACATCGGAGTCTCCACTGAATTGATCTGCATAGCTGCTACTGACAAATTTCCTCGGATCTTCCTTCACTCTCATTCCACTGTTCCGGTTTACGTAGTAAACCTCTCCTGTCTAAACATAAAACCGGCCTCCAGATTTTAATCCAAAATAATAAGAACAACTTTAAAACCCCTAAATTTCAGCTAGGGTTCTTTTGGTTACTAGAATTAAGATTTAAACCAAACCTTGTCATCACTTTTAGACAATAGTCACAACTAACAAGAGTTGAAGCAATAAATGCTACGCAAATAAACAAAAAATGACAAAAATGACAAAAAAAAATATTTTAAGGAAAAAAAAGAAGCTATTTATCCTTTTATTCCGACACTAAATACAAAAATGACATAAACTTGAAGTTCTTGTAGAGACTAGCTAGAGAGTACTTAAACCTAGAAAGAAAGAAAGAAAGAAAAAAGGCAGAAGAAGAAAATGAATCTGGTTTTGTGTTTGTTACCTTAAGATCAAGACACTGTTCCAAATGGTAAGGAACAGGGATGTGTGAATTGAGCTCCAACGTTCTATCTATGATCGGTATATGATCTCCTTCGCTCTCGTCCGTCACACCAAACCCATCTTCGAAACTCATTATCTGGTTACTCAATGAACAGTTCTGCATCGATCTCTCCAGATATTTCGATACCGTATCCATATCCAGGGCCGCCATTTTATATAACACACTACTTTGTTTCTTTTGATCAAACACACCGAAATGTTTCCACACCAGAGGACAAGGAAGAGAGAGTTTGAAAGGATTTAAGGTAGAAAACGGAAACGAAGAAACATGATTGTTGGGTAAAGAGAAAGCTGGAGGCCGTAGCTGTCAGGCGCACAATGACCACTGAGGCTCGCATTTTGTGCACGTCCCCTGTAAAAGGAAGGTATGACACACTTCATGCGCGTGGCATTAGATAATCATCATGGTTCCGGTTAGTGGCCAGTTTAACTAATAAATCATTTTAAAATGTTCCTTTGGTAGGAACTCAAATCTATAGAATATACTATAACAAAAGAACCATTTCATTTGTCATAGTATAATATTCTATGACCACTTCATGCGCGTGGCATTAGATAATCATTATGGTTTCAGTTAGTGACCAAGTTAATTTTAAATGTTCCTTTGATAAGAAGTAAAATCTATAGAAAATACTGTGACAAACGAACCATTTCATTTTGAAACTATCAATGGTACTAAATTAGTTCCAGAGTTTAACTCTGTTCTTGTGTATTAATGAGGTAGGAGGTGAATCTGATCATGCATATTGCATCATTTAGTTTGACTACCCTATCTCGGTTGCTCCTGGAGTATCTCTCAATGTTCATGGTGATTTAGGGTTCCTTCACTCAAAAGAAATTTTTTTGCCGGATAACACTCCGGTTTTTGTTATAAACGAACCCGAATAAACGAGCGATAAGTCGAAAACAAGTTCTGGAAAAACTAAAATAATACAACAACCATCTATTGCCGCCAGTCTACTCGTCGAGCTTGCATTATGGGCCTAAGCCCATTTATTAAATCCTTCTTTACATTAGTTCTTTTCTAAGAGCATGATTATCGGGATTGCTTAGGTAGGGTGCTTAAATTATTTTTGATTTTAAAAAAAAAGAAAATTACCTTTTAAATGAAGAATCGTTGCTTAATTAGGAAGAGGAAGAACCAGCGCTTATGAGACACGCGTCAGACACAGGAGTCTCCTCCTCTCTCTCATCTCTATCTCTCTCCCGTGAAATTAGATGGCTTTAATTCCAAAACGTGTGATTGATCTCAAACGGGAGATTCGATCTGGTACACTCCATGTTTAGAACAACAAGGAGTTTTGGAATCACTCCCAACATCTTCACTTGTAATCTCCTCGTGAAAGCTTTGTGTAAGAAGAACGATGTGGAGAGTGCCTACAAGGTGCTCGACGTAATTCCCGAGATGGGTCTGGTGCCGAATCTGGTGACGTACACGACTATTCTTCTTTAAGGTTGTAGCTTTGTTGGTTCTTGTTTTTTTTTAAGGTTGTAGTTTGTACTTATCTTCTTGGTTTTAAAAGGTTGTAGCTTTGTTGGTTCTTGTTTTCTCACTCTGCAGCCCTAAATTTTGTTGTGTTATCAGAGGCTCTGCGCATTTATCCATCTGTTGTAGCAGTCGGGGTGGCTGTAGATAATGACATAATGTCATATGTTCTTGTTATGGTTCTGCGCATATGCTTGATTGCTTGTGTCTTATGCTTATTTTTTTTTAATCAATTATGCTTGTGTCTATGTCTCTTCTGTATCTTCTTCTTATGTTTATATAATCTTTACTCTCCACTTGTAACAACACAAAACTCATCTTCACTCTCCACTTTTTAAGAACTTCAAAATAAAAACCTTGTATTGGAGGCAAAAAATTAGAAGGCTCTTAAATAAAGTGCTTAACACATGTTTATTAGTAAAAAAATGATTAAGATATCCATTAGGGTTGCTAGGGATAATGGTGCTCTAAGCCTCCTAATGTAGCAACCATTGTTTTCTTTGTTTTCTCGTTTAGTTTTAGTGGATTTGATATCTTGGAATATCAAGATATTTATACCCGACAAACACATAAATACATAATGAATCTTTTAAAAATATGATTAATATCATTGTACTTTTATTTATCGACGTCACTTTCTTTTCACATTTATTGTCTTAAAATATCTTGCCGAGTTATACGACATGTGCTTCTAGCATATACTAGTACTAGATAAAAAAATTTGCCAAGAACCGACCCTACACAGAAGTTGATATTATATCCTCCTGTAATTTTTTTTCGTCTACCAACCCTGCGGTGTTTGGGAATATAATGCACATAATATATGCTATAGGTTTCATTATTTTGAAGATACAAATGTTTGGTAAGACCGTAAGAGATCAAATATGATTCAAACCGTTACTACTATATTGGTACTGGTGAGTGGTGACTTAATAAAGAACCCAAACTCCATAAGTAATTGCTATTTAAGGAATTACCTAATTCCAAAAAGTCACGTGCTTTCCTCTAACATTCCCGTTGTAAATTAAAAAAAGATTAGAAAGGTGAAAAAGTAGATTAGATATTTCTCTCATTCTCTGTCACCTACGTAAGCGTCGCCGTCTAAACAATGAAGACTCACTCTACACACCGTTAGATCTGAGCATCTCTCGATCTACAATAGATGGCGAGACACAGGAGCATATCCCAAACCAAACGCACAGTGTTAGAGGACAATGAAAGCTTTTTCTTTCTTCTTTACTTTACAAAGATTTGCAGATAACACATTTTGACAAAACCTCTTCGGTGTCATGTTCTTCCATTGATCAAAACATTCTCACCAGACATAATCTGAGAGAAAGAGAGGAGGATTCATGAGTAGTTCCGAGAGACATCCGTGCGAATTCTGCGGCGAGCGAGCGGCGGTTCTGTTCTGCAGAGCCGACACGGCGAAGCTCTGCTTGCCCTGCGACCAGCACGTGCACACGGCGAATCTCCTCTCCAAAAAGCACGTGCGATCTCAGATCTGCGATAATTGCGGCAACGAGCCTGTCTCCGTCCGGTGCTTCACCGACAACCTCGTCCTGTGTCAGGACTGCGATTGGGATGTCCACGGGAGCTGTTCCGTCTCCGACGCTCATGTCCGCTCCGCCCTGGAAGGGTTCTCCGGCTGTCCATCGGCGTTGGAGCTCGCCGCGTTACTGGGAGTCGATCTGGGAGGGAGGAAAGAAGAGAACGAAGGGCCGACGATGGAGAGTTTCGGGATGCAGCTGGATTCGTGGGTTACTGGATCTAACGTTTTGCAGGAGCTGGTTGTGCCGGTGCCCAAGGAGACGACGTCGTTTAGGAAGCGTGGGTCTAGCTGTTGTGGGAGGTTTAAGCAGGTGTTGTGCAAACAGCTTGAGGAGTTGTTCAATAATGGTGACAATGATGGTGACGGAGAAGGAGAAGGAGGAGGAGAAGCAAGGGAAGGGCTTATGGTTCCGGAGATGCCGGCAGGGCCGGTCCTGACATTTCCGCGGCCCAATACAAAAATTATAAATAAATTAAATATTTTAAAAATGCTATTAAAAATGTTAAATAGCAAAAAACTAGTTCTAGAAAAAAAAATTATGCTATAATGTTGATAAGGTTCTTAAAAAAAACAACCAGAAAATTGCATATGATAATGTTTATTTATACATATTATATTTATTTAATTAGTTTATTATACAATAATATATTAGTTTGATATATGTTTGCATATAATAGTATTTATTTTATTTGGGAGAAAAACAAAAGAGTTAACCCCACAAAAATAGGCCCCATGCAAATGTTTCTTGGGTATGTGCTGAGGACCGGCACTGGATGCCGGAGAGAATGGGACGGGCGAGAGATGCAGAGGAAATCAATAGCGGTGGAGAAGTTATCCAGCAGCCTCCTACGACGTCGTTTACTTCTTTGCTGTTGAATGCTGATAATCCTAGTGCTAGTTGTGCTGGCAGGACTACTCAGGTTTGTGCAATCTATCTATCTCTCTCTCTTTGGGTCACTCTTGTGGAGTTTTGTGGTCTTAACTTGTGAACATGCAGATATGGGATTTTAACTTGGGACAGTCGAGAGACACTAAAGATGCATATGTAACAAAAGATGATAAATCATTCACAATCAACAGCTTTGTTGACCTCATGAATGATACTTGCTCCACTAAACCCAAAGGTGTTAAACAGATTTGCCAGGTAACTGTGGGTTAAGAAACTGTTTTCTTCTTGTGAATAGAGACAGACTCAGAACTTGTTGGTTTGCTTTTCTTTGTTTTACCTCCAACATTTTGGCTTGTTAGATATCTTTGTTACATGCAAATCAAGTGGTTGTGGATTGTAATGCTCATTAGGATTCTTTCGCAGGATGATTACTATCGACCAACTTCAAGCCAGGTGCCAGCAACATCTGAGAGCAGCAATCTTCCACTTACATTTAGCTCCGAGAAAGGCTCAAACTCCGCCGCTAGCTGTAAGACCACGAGAGTAGTGGGAGCCAAGGCTGATCTGGAGCAACTGGCTCAGAACAGAGACAATGCAATGCAGCGTTACAAGGAAAAGAGGAAAACTCGGAGGTAAATACCGCTTTAGACATTTTTTTCCTTATTATACCACATCTCCCACTTGAGAATCTTATACCGTATCTTGGTTGTGAGCAGATATGATAAGACGATAAGGTATGAATCGAGGAAGGCAACAGCTGATACAAGGTTACGTGTCAAAGGACGATTTGTGAAAGCTAGTGAAGCTCCTTATCCTTAAAAAACTCTCTTTACATAGGTTTCCTGTTAGATTATAAAGTTAGGAACTTTTTTGTCTACTTCCCATCTCGGACATGTATATATAGATCGGTCTTGTTTCATTTGGCCACGCTTGTCGTTTTGTGTGTCGTATCTGGCCCCTTTTTATTGTACCATGGAAACTTCTCTAGTTGAAAAAGGATCAATGTCTTAATCTTGTAGAAGCAAATTATCTGTTTACTGTTTATTGGTCCAATCCTAACGATTTGAATTCTCATGAGCCTTGTGGTTGTCTTGTGTTGTCAAGAACAACGGCATACTTGAGCTTCTACGCAAGATCTGAGAAAAGTATGGATAAATCATAATCAATCTTCCAGAAGATGAGAGATGGGCTACCTCTTCCGTTTAACCACATGATCTCTCTGTACACTACAGCTAGACGAGCGAGATATGGTCTACCAGGTTCGCAAGAGGAGATATGATCAGCAACACCACACTTGTTTCTACTGTCATGTCAAATCCTGACAGAGAATGTAGTAAGCGGCCTATCTCTGTTCTCGCCGTAAGAGCTCTTGTGCCACTGCTTTACACAGGTCCGGAGAATAGTTGTCATCATTGATTGGTTTAAAAGATGTAACATTTGCTACACCAAATGCAAAGGCCAATGCTCTTCTATCATCAAGTCAAAGCCCTTTTGACGTTTAGAATCGGTTTGAGTTAACTGTGATAAAGCGTTTTCTTTTTAGTAGGTAGCTGCCTGGTTCTGTATTAGACGGTATTTAGCAATAGGCAATTTAGGATACTTTGGAGTGAATCTACTTTGTTTCAAATTGTCTGATCAAGCCAATAGATTGTAAACGGAAAATGACCAAACCAAACCAAACGAAACACAATAGACAAAGAGTATTTTTCCTCTGTTCTCAAGACAAATCATATATGAATGAAGAAAAGAAAAAAAAGACAAAGAGGGATATGATAAAAGGATTGCTCAAATAGTAATGCAACAACAATCTGATAGTGTGATTAAGAGTAGTTGAGCCTGAAGATATCGTTGAACACGTAAAAGCTTCCTTGTGGTGTGGGCATCAAGTGAAACATCTGGAATCACGCAAAAGTCAACATCAGACCAAGATCAAAAAAAGTAACAATAGCCCCTATACGAATCAAGTAAACGCAAGCACTAGCGATCTAATTCTTTAAAAAATCAAGAAAGGAAGCAATAGAGAGGAAGAAGGATAGACCTGGCTGAACTTGAGGGCGTGCTCCTCGCCGGCGAGCTGGAGGTTGCCGGAGACGAAAACGAGCATACCGGAGGCGGGACCAGAAGGCTGGCAATCGACAGTGGAGATATTGTGCTTGCACTGCTGGAAGGGGAGAGAGGTGAGCTTGGCGACGATGCTCTGGACTCCTTGGATCTTCTGACCCTCGAAGGTGAGCATGGAAGCCTCCTGGTAGAGACCGGCTAGACCGGCGCGGTTGGTGTCGAAGGTTGAGTAGTAGTGTTCCACGAAGGCCTTCGCCACTGCATCGGGATCCATCTGCGCCGCTAGAGAGAGAGAGAGAGAGAGAGAGAGGTGGACGACGATGCGGCGAGTAATTAGAAAGGGGTTTTATATTCAGATGGAGAGATGCTCTCTCTGACCTGTTAAAACTTTGCGTCGCAATAACGCTACTATTATTTATTTATTTATTTATTTATTTTTCTTTTTAATTTTCTTCTCAAATTACGAAAATCATATTATTATTAACTTATATATTGTAAGATAATTCTCTCGCATTTTTTCATTTTTGTCACAAAATAACACTCAAAAGATAAAATGATCAAAATAGACTTTTTTATTTTAAAATTTTTTATTTTTATTTTTTATTTTTTTAAATTTGAATCTCTATCCCAAAACCTCACCTCTTAACTTTAAACTCTAATTATGGATTAGTCAACCTTTAAGTATAAATACATATTTACTTTTTAATAAAACTTATTTTGATCATTTTCTTTTTTGAAATCTATTTTATGAAAATAAACTAGAAAAGGCTATCCATGAGAATCTCTCTATATTTTATCATAATATTAGCATAAACTAATATATTTTATTTTATAGATTTCCAATTTTTTTCAAACTAGACATAAAATACCCATAAGCCGAAAGAAAAATACATACTCATGAATTTTTAGTTATGTTAAAATGGAAATAGATCACATGTATCACACTATATTGGAAGAATTTCAAATTTACTAAAAATTTGATACTATTTTTATCAAATTTATTCTTAAATGATAATCAATTTTATAAATGTGTAAGTTTGTGATAAAAATTAAGTTAACACTTCTAAATCATTTATAAATGTTTATAAACACATTCTCATCCCTTAAATGTTAAATCCTAAACAATAATCACTAAACCTTAAATCCAAATGTTAATTTTTTTTATTAACTGTATTTTGAAAAGTGGTAACTAATTAAGGATATTTCATTATATTTTAAAAAAATAGATTGAAATAGTATAAGTTACTAGGGAGACTTACTTTGACTATAAGTTCCACTTTTGCTAGTTGCTCTTCCCATAGCATCCACGTATAGACCTTCCGACTGTCTCCCTTTTGATGATAACATTACTTTATGTTTCAATTCCACCTTCTTGGATTAGGTTGCTGTCATGACTTCATTCACAGTTTGTGAACCAATGGTTCGTATGCTGCTGAGAGCTAGATCAACCTAGATGCTTGCCAAATCTGCTTTCAACTTTAGAAATAGATCAAAGTTTTCTTCCAGTGTCTCGTCTTCTTCCATCTTGAAGAAAGAGAACTTTTTCTTCAATTAGATCATATTAAGAAATTACTTTGTTTGATAGTCCCTTTCCAATACTTTCCACATCCTTAAAACTGTTTGCTCGTGCATTGTTTTCCTTAGGATTACATCACTTAAGCATGTACTGAACAGACTCCTAACCCGTAGATCCTTTCAAACTTTTTTGGATCCTTCTTGACATCAGTTCCTTTTTCTAACTTCCTTTCATCTGATACTGAAGTCGTATCTTTGTCAAGAACTGACAGCAAGCCTTGGATTTCTAATTGGGTCAGCATCTTGAACTTCCATAAGCCAAAACTGTCATTTCCATGAACTTCTCTATCTCGAACCTCCTTGGAGTTGGATCCATCTTTATGATGTAGAAGCAACACTCATGTTACCTGCAATCAACAAAAAACAATCTCACAGAGAACTAGTACTACACAAATTTTCTATGTATCCGATTCAAAAGTAAAAGATAGGTTTAGAATAGGCCTGAGATCTTGATCTGGATTCTTTTGATGAAGTTACGGTTTCCTTGCTTGATGAATTCATCGATCCATTGTCCCCCTTGTTCACCGCGTGTACGGTGTGTTGAGTATTCCTTCTGATCCTTTTAATGCTCTCTAACCGAGCTATGATACCAATTGTAGAAGTATCTCGCTCATTATATCTCTCTTTTCTCTTATCTCACTCTCTCTAGCTCACTGTGATCGTTTCTCGTTTGTTTCAGGTTCGCGACTCCTTTGACACTCAAGAAGGAAAACACAAGCAATTGAAAGCAAGAAAGAAAGACACACATAGGTTTTAGAGTTCCTCGTTAATGTATGGGTACATTTCCTTCAGGATCAGTGCATGGAATTCACTATCACCAGAGCTACATAAGCTCTCTCTCTCTCAGTACATTAATGGCGTCACACACTCTCTTATGTATACAAGAGAATGAAAAAGATGAGGTTGTTACGTTGTTAGATGAGCTCAGATCCTCTACAATGCAGCCTTCTCTTTATAAGGTTAGTGTCGATTTTAGGGACTTCATTTAACTCTACCTGATGCCAATCTCACTTATCCGTATTGCTTCTGTAACAGGTTTCACTATTGGGTTCTGTCCCAACAAGTCTTCGGTGTAACGAGCTGGAGTCGAACACCACACTTCACAATTCTCTTCAGTATTGATTTCGATTGAGCATTCACATTTTGAGAAGGTGGAGAGATTGTGGTTTGTGGGAGAAGGTGAATCAAGAAAATGTGTTCTTCGGCGGCGTGTAGCAAGTGACGAATGTATTTGATGATGTGTAATTTCAGATCTTCTGATTGGATGATTTAGTTTGGAGATTGTCTACTACTCCTGGTTTACTGTGGAACCAAGCTTATAGCTTATTAGAAGTTGATTACTTTCTAGACTTTTTTTACAGTCTGATTTCAGTGTATATTGCTAGAGGTAATATTTCTATATATATTGTAAACGTTTGAGCCCGGTTTTGAGGTAATATTTATTCCATCTCCTTTTAGTTTTGATCGGTTACTAGCATAATTTGATTGCAAAATATATATAGTACTGGAACAAACAAATAAAAAGATTAAAAAATAGTGAAGATACAAGATCCTATATAGTTTAAATATAAATCTGTTATGCTTTTAATTGTTCATCTAATTTTTGTTTTGGCTGATAATGGAGAGAAGCTAAAAAACGAAATTTATTTAATATCAGATGTGATTAGTCTCCTCCTCGATCATAGTGGCCTTAGCGTAGGAGACATGTTTATACACATCATTGCTATGTACACAACAATACAGACATCCTTCTCAGAGAACTCTGACCCTAATTTTGGATCAACAAGCTCAAGCAAACGTCCATTATCCTGCAAAACGTAAGCCCAATTAAGAAGGGACGTAAATTACTTTTGCTGAACGTACTTCTATATTATTAAAGTTGAAGTACACATTGAGATTGTTTGGCAATATGGATAGTAGTTAAAAAAAGAGTTATGTTTGGAAACATGGATATCAGTAAGTTAAGAAAAAGAATAATGGGCTTATGCTACTAAAAATTTGAAAGTCCATTACATTATATTAAAAAATAATGGGTCTATGTTACTTGATATATATATATTCAAATCAAAATAATAATTTAATATTAATTTATATCAAAAATTCATTCAAAAATATACATATATTCAAAATTTGATTTTTACTAACATATTTTCCAATAACTATTATAAAAATATTTTCAATATATATAATAAAAATACAATACGAAGCCCAATTTCAAACACCAACTTAAATTATGGTTTTTATATTTCATATTAAATTTTAAAATATAATATATATGATTATTTACATGATTGTACGTATAAAATATTATTAATTATAAGAAAACTTATTTGATAGTACATATAAAATACGATTAATTATATGATAACACATATTTTGTAACCTATGATGACACACATATATATACAATAGTGATTAGGGGTGGGTGTTCAGGTTCATTTTCGGGTCTTTTGGGATTTCGTGTCCAGTTCAGATCTTTGAGGATTTGGTTCGGAATTGGATAACCAATTTAAATAGGTTTGGTTTAAATATTTGGACAGAGAATTAATAATTATTTACGTATTTTTGGAGTTTTGAGTATTTTTTAACTATTTAAGATATTTACGTTTGATTATTTGTATATATTTTCAAGCATTTATGCAAACTTAAAAGTATCATATATATTTTGGATGTCTTTATATATTTTAAATGTAAAAATAATTAAAATATATAAGTATATAAATCTATTTTGGATACCCAAAATACTTCGGTTCGGATCTGATTAGGTTTCAGTTCTTCAAATACCAAAATTTGAATAATTCAGATATTTATTCAATTCCAGTTCGGATTTAGTACTACTTCTTCGGATTGGGATCGGTTCAATTCTTCGAGTTCGAGTTTTTTGCCCAACCCTAAATAGTGACATAAACAGCAAATAACATCATATTTTTTTAAAAAAATACACCTGCACGCCTGTGCGGATCAAAATCTAGTTATTATTATGTATGATACGGTATTTATACTGATTACATGAAGTATTCTAGGTATAATACAAAGACTAAAAGACCCTTATATTCACATTCTCTACATTACTCGCCCGTCTTGAAGCTTGAGTTACTTCTCCCACTGACGATTTCAAGAGCAACCATACTGAATTACATCGTCTTTTTCAGTCAATTCACCATGCATCGCATATCGGGAGCGATATATCCTCTGCAATGTAATATCAAGAAGAAATAAAGGTTACTTAATTAATTTATTTTTTCATAAGGGGGACTCAATGAGCAGAGGTTTTGGCATTAAAACCCTCTTAATTTTCCAAGACATCTAGATAGTCTCATGAGCAACTATGCAGCACATACCTCTTCTATTTGCTTTTGTGTTAGGCTTTGTCCTCTAATAATAAGGGAGACGCTGACTATAACCGCAACAGCTATGCTTATGATAAGGCCCTTGTTATCATGATAAACTGGAGGTTTAAAATCTGCAAACTGAGAGCAAAGGCAATCATCACCGATTCACTAAAAAAATTCAAGCCATTCATTTCCGAATTAAAATTAAAGACATACTAGGTTCCATGGGAATATAGCTGAAATCATAGGGTAGGGCCAAAGCCTGCCCAGATGACAAGCCACACAAGCTAAAAATATATATAAACAAAACTAATGTTTTTACGAATTTATTATTGTTACATATAAACTTTACTAAAATTTTATAAAATATAAGTGAAAAATAATAAAAATATAAGTAAAATTATATAAAATATGAGTAAAAATTAAATAAAATATAAGTAAAATATCATTTTTAAATGTTAAATTTTCTTATTAACAATTGATTTTAGTAAATTATGATTGATTTATAGTCAATTGGTGATAATATTAACAAATATTTCTATAAAATAAACTTCATAAAATTATCTTTAATAATTATTAATGGAGTTGGATTAGTTTAAAAAACTTGTGTGATATTTTGAATTATATATATATATATATGATATTATAAAAATTATAAAAAATATGTTATTAAAAGTTTTCTTAGGGCATGTCGGCCTTAAAACCAATCTCAGCGAAGTGCAGGCTCACAGTGTAGTTTCTATTACCAAGGCCAAGACCATAGTAGGTCAATACCAGTGGAGATATCCTAGCTGTTTTGTAGATTTCAATAATGGGAGATGGTCTGTTTGCTGATAGTCTTGAAGTGTTCAATATGGTGTAATCGCCCACTTCTGCAACATCGTCCAAGAAACGTCATGTGCTACTAGATCCCTAGTGCTTCTCTGCGCCACCGCCATAGACAAACATGGTAGCCCCCTGGCCCTCTGTATTGCCTTCAAAAGTCTTCTCTTTTCCCACTTTGACTTCATCTCCCCTGCAGTTTATGTACAACTTATACATATCTGCAAAGAAAATTCATTATCATAATCAAAAGATTGGAGGTGTGGATGGAAACAAAATGTCTTGCACTTTCTTTTAGGCACAAGACAGGGGAAGTGTTGGAAATAAAAAGAGAATCCCCTTTTCTACCATGACTAATTCTTTTCTACCATGACTAATTCAAAAGCGAAAGGAAACAAAAAAAAAAGGAAAACTGGAAATATAGGCCGGAAATTCAGCATAGTCTTTATAGGATACTATCACTTAAAATTGTCCCATTAAAAAATATTATTAAATATAAATATACATATAATTCAAATTCAATGATGTATTCATAAATATATATTTATCAAGTTTTTCCTAAATACACATTTGAGAATATATTTCTAAATACACATTTACAAAAGTTTTCTTAACTTTTATAAAGATGTTCATATTATCAATATCTTCCTAAATTTTTAAGAAAATATTATACTTATTCAGGAAGGTCTTGCTGAATTCAAATTCATGAAGATAATATCTTCTCCTTCGTGGATATAGCCAACATAGAACTTGTCTTCTTGGAAATTAGAGAATGCTTATATTACCTGATAAATTCCCATGTACTTTAAAAATATCCAAGGTAGTAAAATGTGTGGATGTTCGAGGAAACGTATCCAAGAACTGACCAATGAAAATAAGTTTCAGCATCTATGTTTACTTAATTTCACCACATTTGGCAGACTTTCAAAATATAAGATGTGAAATAGTATTGCGTTTTATAGCTACAGGCTGACTAGAACAAGGTATAGTGATGTTAAATATATTTAATAGCTGTGGGATGCGTTCTTCGAAACTGGATGACTTTAGCTTCTACCAAGAGAGACAGAGAGCTATTCAAGGAAACCATACTGTGCTGTTCTTGAGAATCTCGCATCCGATCCTCCCACCTCTGTACCAACACACCCCACAAATTCTCTCAACAACGACGTTAGTCTTGGAACACAAACTCAGTTAAGTTAAAAGTTAGAACCTAACAATAACTTTTGAACGTTGGATGATTTTTGTTATGTGCGGAAAGAGATCCGATTAAGTGGAATGTTCACTCGTTACAACAAATGATCCGAACCAAGAAACACACTTGAAACGATAGTCTTGCAATTTTTTGAAACAAAAGCGCACCACATAATAAAGAAAGGTTACATCCCTAATGTCACGTGCCTACCATCTAGGCCAAACCCATTCTAGGCAAGATCGAGACAAAGGAGACGGTCATGATCAAAGCGAAAGCTAGAGCCACGGTGGCGTGACCATCTCTTATGGAAGGTGATCCTCCTGTACCCATAGACGTCGTTGGAGTTGCCGGAGACTTCCCTGCTGGCGCCGCTGGTGTTGTTGTTGACGTGGCATTGCTTGTGAATACGGCTGCGTCTGGTGAGCTCGGTGAAATCCCGAGAAGCTCTGTTCATTCATGCATATATTAACAAATAGCATCACTTAACAATGTATATTTAGCATCGTCATTTCCCAATAGTTGCAACTATATTTACTGCTAACTAAAATCTGTATGGTTTAAAGTTTAAACAAAAACTACAATGTGAAAAGAAGAGAATAGTTACTGTAGGAGTGAAAAAGAAGGGAGCATCATAATTTCTTATTTAAATGCAACTATTATTAGATACAAGTTGGCTGTATTTTAATAATAAAAAATAGGTGTATAAAAAGTAGGTTATACTTATCAATGCGCTACATATTAAATACGATTCGCAGTAAATATATAGTTGCATCTCAAGACACCTAGCTATCGTATTCCCTTAAAGTATTATAGTATAAGCATGCGAAAATAATTTTGTTTGTAGATGCTATACAAAAGGGAAATCAAACTACTGAGACAATCAGTTAAAAGAGTATCTGAAACACCTTAACCAAAAAAAATATCAATCACCTTGAACATTAAAAACTCCGCACGATTATGGCTACAAATAGATATAGTTTAAGAATCGCCTCATTATTAATATGAATATATAAATAATATTCTGTAATTTCAATAATATATTTCCTCAAAAGTGCAATGCTGAGATACCAAATCCATAATCAACAACATGCATTTCCTGAATTTAAATCTCAGTGAAACCATACATATATATGAACTAAAATAATTAAGTAATACTAGAAAAGGAGCCAAAACGTACTTGGACAGTTGGAGATGCTAGCGTTGTGGAGCTGGCAAGAAGTTGGAAGTTGAATGAGTTTATCTTCTTGGACACCAAGATCCTTCAAAGCTTGTCCTCCTGTCTTCGCTTGTTGTATCACGTAACACAAACACTTTGGATCCCTCTCTTTTGTATCTTCGATAGCGTCACAACACTTCTTAGACGGATTTGGTGCCTTCCCGGTCGCGAAATCCAAACACAACGTCACCTTTTGAAAATCTTGGCTGCACTCGTCTGCCAACGCTCCTCCTGCCGCCGGAGCTGCCGGTGTAGCCGCGGAGACGGATACAACGACCGTCATGGTGACTAGGAAGAGGTGGAAATGAAGACCCTTCATTATCAGATTTTTTTTTTGGTTTCCTTTCTTCTGTGTTTTGCTTTGTTTGTTTTGTTGGAGATTTTGTTTGTATTTAAAAGCAAAAATGACTTTGAGGTGTGTGTTGCGTAGTAAATGCCACTGTAGACGTGGTGTTTGTAGTTGGGAGCTTAGATCGACACCTATACATATGAACATTAACGACGCTGATATAGTTGTTGACTTGTTGGCCTTTCTTTTGTTTGCTTGTGGTATTATTGACGCTTGGGTCGAGTAACAAACACATCCATTATCAATGGAAAAATGTTTAATTTCAAAAGGAAAGTACGAATTTGCCCTTATTCTTTTTTCAAAATTACGCATTTAGCAGAGGTTTATTTGCCCAACTGATTATATAGATTGTAATATTTTTATTAGTTTCATGTTATTTGCTTATAACTAGAGAATGTGTTTCACATTAAAGAATATATATATCTAGCATCAATCAAGAAGGCATTTTTCCATTTCATGATTGATTTTTTTTTCATTTGTAGATTGATATTTGATTAGCTTTTTGTATATGAAACATAAATTTTTGTAACAAAGTAATTATTTTAAAACTCATATACGATCTTTAACCGGAAGGATACTCATGTAAGCAAAGAAAAAAATGACGATGTCCGGGCTGAGTCCAACGGAAAGTGATAAATGCATCCGCACGAGAGTAATTGCTACAACGCGTTACTAATTTAGTCGTTCACGTAAGATCAAGATATGAAGTCTCAGTTTCTAGTAATTTTGTCGCTTTCATTCATTCGATTCAATGATAGAACCTGCTGGTTCTTCCTTTCCTTTGTTTTTTTCGTTATACAAAAATATCTTGAGCTATATAATTTTCAAAAAAAGTTGTATCCATAAAGAATGTACATGTGACTCTTTTTATTGGGTACTCCATTCTCAATCAACCTCTTTCATATTGGGATGCTAAATCCGTAAATCATGAAAATCTCTTAAAAGAGAATTCCACAAGTGTTGACCCCTAAAAGAAAGTTGTTACAATGCATTAATGCTATGCCGTTTCAACATTTAGCGACAAAAGTTATCTTCGTTTCTTGTCAACTACCAAAGCTGAAGAAGTCTTGGGCTTTTCTCAAGGTTTACCTCACACACTCTCACACGAATATTAATCATATCTTCTAAGGCGTCGTAATATATTGATGTTAATTTCTGAGTCAATGTCAAAGATATATATATATGGAAACTTTTATAATACCTCAGTTCAAAAAAGAGAAACAAAAACTTTTAGAATACAAATGAAAAGAGATCTCCAAGATCAAAAATATACTCAGAATTAATAACACGTATTAGCTTAAACACGCACTAAGGTACAACGGTCTTTTCTTCCAAACTGATGTTTCTTCTAGCAGGCATATCACTAAGGTACAACGTTTGTGTCAACTTTCTGGATGATATTTTAACCAGAAATAAATCTAAATTGAAACCTTGGCTTAGAGCATTTATATTTAATATAAAGATGAAAGAAGGGACATACTTACATATATTTTGATACATTATACGCACATGATATATATCCCATGAGGCCATGATATATATCCCATGTAATTAGGTCTTCACCAAGTATGTGTGTGTTATGAGCACCAATGTAAGTTAATCTAGAGAATTGCCAGTTATACGCACATGATATATTTCCTCTTTTGAGAAAATATCATATTCAGCTCGTTTGGGTTTCATCCAGACTAAGGATGCGGACGAAAGGCTTAATCACAACATTACGGTGTTGACAATAGACATTGCTAGTTACTTGTGCGAGGATCTGAAATTGATCTGATCCTTGTGTTTAATTATGAGTTTGATAGTTCCCATGAATATGTTATCCAAAGGTGCCAATTGATGCGATTTGCATGTATAGCTCTATATTCTATATATCATACATTTCATATAGCTCTATATTCTATATATCATACGTTGAAAGCAGACACGACAAGCGGATATAATGCAATTCGATCGCGCACTGGAGATGAGTATAAGACCGCACTAGCGCAATGAAGACCAGGCCAGAAAAGTAGAATACACTTGAATTTATTTTTCTTTCGCTACTTTACAAGTAATTCAAACGGTCTTTCAGATTTATACCAAAAAAAGTAATAGTGTGAGATTCTCAGTTGAGTAATATTCATAGATTTGAAAAAGAAATAAAAAAAATTCATAGATTTGTTTTTTAAGAAGTTGGTCCTGGAGGCGCTAGACAAGTTGATGAATGGACGAACCACGGTATTTGTGGCTCATAGGCTCTCGAGTATCGGCCATTAGCAGACACGATCGCTGTTTTGCACAAGGAAGAGTTGTGTAGAAGGGAAGTCGTAGATATCTGATAGTTTTTATAAGCAGTTAACAAGTGTGACTTACGATCGTTGAATTTTCTTTTGCCTTTTTCTTCGGTTAATTACTATAGACGCACATATATACACGTGTATACGATCGAATCAAGTAATATTTGGACCCACAATCTTTTGTAATAATCAAGGAAAAAATAAAACAATAGATGATGTAATTTAAGGCTCTTTAAAATGGGCTTGCTTGAAAAGATATGTTAAAGAGTATGTATGTTTTGTTATTTCATAATCAATTTCTTCATTTTTCATATGAAAACAACACTCGCATTTTTTTCTTTCAACACTCACATATTAACTTAGAAGATAACAGATTAAACCAACGTCAACCACACTGATAAGCTCATAAGATTGATAACCCACTATATGGTGTGACATGAAAACAAATTAGATAGTATAGCCAATCTTCTTCTATCTCATTTAATTTGGCAATGGACGATCTTGTTAATTGTTACCTTTCGCAAACCAACGTGGGCACGAAAAGCCATATTCCAATAAAATAACATATGTCCAGTGTCCACACTGACAATTTTTCAAATTCGAATAAACCATAGTTACGTGTCTAGCTCATATCATCCACTTTAGCCAAAGCTACTTGAATGGTCGGAAACGACACGTGTCACAATATCAGAGGCCATTCTCCAAATAATAGTAACCTACTAATTTTCAACTCATTCACATTTCTATCTCCTCATTTCATGGTCTGAAACTTGACAAAACACACAGAAAGAAACAGTCAGATCTGAAATAAAGAAACAAACAGGATGAGCAACATAATCCCATCGGAGAAACGTTCGATCATCACCTTCGTTTTACTCGCCGGTCTTATCGGAAGCGCTCTACTCTTCACATCCTTCATACGATCAGCCGACGACGCGTTCTTCCTCTGCTCCACCGCAAGCGCCAAAAGCCGAGCGGTGGCCGCAGCAGCTGATTACTCAGCGACACCGATCCAGCTCCAAGCCATCGTCCACTACGCGACCTCCACCATAACCCCACAACAAAACATCCACGAGATCTCAATCTCCTTCAACGTCTTGAAAGAGCTAGCTCCGGCCAACTTCCTCGTCTTCGGTCTGGGCCTCGACTCGCTCATGTGGGCTTCTCTTAACCCACGCGGCAAAACCATATTCCTCGAAGAAGATCTCGAGTGGTTCCAGAAAGTAACCAAAGACGCTCCCTTCCTCCACGCCCATCACGTGCGTTACAGAACGCAGCTACAAGAAGCCGACAAGCTTCTACGTTCTTACAAAACAGAACCTAGCTGTTTCCCGGCGAAGGCGTATCTCCGAGGAAACGAACGTTGCAAGCTCGCTCTCACGGGGCTTCCTGATGAGTTCTACGACACAGAGTGGGATTTGATCATGCTCGACGCTCCTAAGGGTTACTTCGCCGAAGCTCCGGGAAGAATGGCGGCGATTTTCTCGGCGGCGGTTATGGCTAGGAACAGGAAGAAGCCTGGAGTCACTCACGTGTTCTTGCACGACGTTAACCGGAGAGTTGAGAAGACTTTCGCGGAGGAGTTTCTATGCGCGAAATACAGAGTTCATGCCGCGGGGAGGTTATGGCATTTCGCGATTCCTCCGGTGGCTGCGAACGCTACGATCGACGGTGGAGATTACAGGTTTTGTTAAGACTGTTGTGACACGTCACACGGCCTTTTTTATTTCCACTTTTGCCCTTTTTACTATCGGATCTTATTACATACGGTTCGCTTATTAGAGTATCTGATTTAGTGCCGACAGTTTTGGATCTCATCTCGTGTTTTGGATCTACTACATCTCGGTATTGTTACTTACTTACGTGGACTTTCCGTATTGCATAGGTCATTTTTACGTCATACTTTTTCGTTATTTAAATAATAATTTGACATTTATATTTTAAGTGGAAGCTAAATAATTATTTTTTTTGGTAGAGAACGTAAAAGTATATAATATAATAGCAAATCTGGCAAACTCTATCACGATATTTCATTTGCCTAAAAGTCTCACACGTTAAGACGTTTTTTGTTTACTAGTTTAGTATAAAGGGCAAGACTTTTCTTTTTTGTTGACGAAAGGTGGGTTTTGCATAATTATTTATTTCCAACGAGTATTTTGGAATTTACCTTTAGAAAAGTAATGAAAAGGAAAAAAAGATATGACGACAAGAATCTCTCGTTAAATTGTGTGTTCAACTTTCATTAAAACCCAAAAGTAAATTAAGAAATGTAGAAGTGGCGATGTGGAAATACAAGTGGGAACGAAAACCAACAAGAGGTGTTCTCCTAGATGTTATTTAAAATATTCGACAACTTTTTAACTTTTAAGTACAAGCCAAATGGTCACCTTCGATCGTGCCTATTTTTATAACCGTATGTAGGTTTTTTAAATATGCATTCGTATGTATATACTTTCTGATATTAGGCATATAAAATCATTTGGTCTGGGAAAATAGTAGGGAGAAAAAATTGGACATCTTGGGTAACTAGAAATACTTTGGCTAATAAGCGTAATTTGTTTTTTGATGTTATGAAGAGATTTGGTGTTTTGAGTTAACATTGTGGCCGTGCTAACGGGTTAAAACTCTAATAGTAGTTAGAATAATTTCATAAACTGTTTCACACAATAATGTATAAGCTGGTTTTCATCACATCAGTGATCAGACTAATACCCAAATTAGTTTAGCATATTACTTTTTATTTGGATATGTGATTTTTAGTAACATATTTCAAGTTAAAATGTGATATGATGTGAAAGTAATGCTAACGAGACACGAATAGTTAGCATGGTTAACGGCAGAGTTACTATTTTAATATGAATTTCATTATTAATCTGCAAGGTATACATATTCTTAGAAAAGTGACTGTGTATTAGAGACACAGGTAGTTTTTCTTCGCTTCTGATATTATGTTGCCACAGTGAGATCTATAGTTAGATGGATTTGCAAGGGGTGATACCTTATTTGGTATTTATTCCCCTTGATGCAGCCACTGTTACAGATTCAGAACTGCTGTGTAAATCAGCCTCGAGAAATTCCAATTCAGTTTTATATGGAAAAGCTATGGCTTCTCAGTTTACCAGTGTTGATATTTTCTTTAATTTACATGTTATAAGGCCCAGTAACAGAATAAAGACCAAAAAGAAAATAGTATTGTCCATGGAACCCAATCCTATTTCAATTTTAATAATTACTATTTCACAATTTCAATTTTTAGAACTAAATGTTGGTGGACTGAGCAAGGCCCGTGCAGTAGTGCAACGCATGAACGACTCGTGATAACCCAGATAACAAGCTATTTTATTGGGCCATCTCCCTCAAAAAATAAAGTTAATATCGTGTGGCCCAATGGACCACATATCAGATATTAAACTGATAAGAACAGATACTACACTTGATCTTAGCCAAAAGGCCGAGAAAGGTATGAATTGTAAGATGGGCTCAGCTTCTTTATTTATACTAGGAAGCTCATGTGTAAAGTTCTCTCTTTCTCGATGTGGGATGTTTTTAAAAAGACCTCTTGTCTCATCTTTAAATTAAACAACTGTATTTAATACTTTTATTTACACCGTATAGTCACTGAATTTAACCTACAGTTCTTTAGGAAGCTTAATTCTTTAATTTTATTAATCTTGATCCTTTCTTTCTGTTTTGCCCATCGTTCCCATAGGCCATATATCTGGTTCAGTCTTTCTATGTCTACGAATCAAATCTTGAGGAGAAGAACACTCAGTTGTCTGGGAACATCAACAACGCAGAAACACCTTCAGTTTCTGAAAATGTCGTATGATTTAAAGCAGCCAGAGAATGCTCTTACTCGTAAAGGACATAAATAAAGTGATGTAAACAGTCTCAAGAAAAATTATAACAAAAACATTATCTTTAATGTAGTTCTCATTAGTTCTTTTTACTAACTCCTAACCTCGGATAAAGTGCACAACTGTATGTGAGTCAGACTCTAAGCAAATCTTCACGGTGTGTAAACACACACTGTAATAGACAATGCACAATTTAGAATGATCTATTGACGTAAGTGTGTAAATATTCAAGTTTCACTCTATGAAGCTAAAGCCGCATTTCTATCAACAAAATTCATTAGCTCTGTTTGTGCAGCTTCCATTATCGCTCGGAAGTCTACGCTCATATACCTTCCCCTGCACCACCATTATTCAATAAAAATCAAATAATCAAATCATCAAAGATTAACTGAAACAAAACATATGTGTCTGGCTTGGCTTAAGATAAACGCTGATGATCATACCAGAAATGTGTCTTGGACCAGATTGAATTAGGAAAAGCTGGACTTCCAACTCCATGCATTATCCTCGCTATGGCTCTTGGCGTGAACTTGGCCTGGCGATTACTCTGCAAGAACACCTGTTTTTTCACTCTCAATATCAGATGAATTTTTCTTTTGGATATATAGCAAAACAAAGTAAGTGTTAAATAGCTTCTTGGATCTTCACCTTTATGTCTGCTCGTAGAAAGGAACTGTATCCACAAAATAAGTGTTGATCAGTTTAAATAGAAAGACGTCTTTAACAAAGATGAAAAGACATTAAACATATTGTTAGTGTACCAATTTTGAGTCGTCTTGCTCGGAACGTCACAGTTTTCGTCTCCATTGAAGTAATCCAAGATTCTGCTTTGCAGGCTCAGAGTTTGCTTGGCACCCGAACTAGTTTCTGAAGTGTTGGAGACATTTATAGCAGCCATGGCTGCACTTGACATAATATCTAGTTTCCTTACCTAATTCAATTGCAGAATTATGTCAACATATAGCACAACAAGCATTGTAACTGCAACCATGAAAGAATGAGTAACTGTTAGCTGCAAGTGACGAACTTACTTTGCAAGATTCAACCTCTGCGAGCCACTTGGTAAGATGGCTGGACAACGAAGATGTATCCTTTGGAGATTCTAAGATTGTGTAACAAAAGGCGGGGTCCTTCGTCTCGTATGTTACTTCCCCCTTCATCTACAATGACATATCAACGACTAAAGTCTTCAAAACTATACAATCTAAGCAATATAGCAAAGGAAAAATCAATTTTCTCTGGAATCAAACTTTATCACAAAATGATACTCTGACTAAGTATCTCTTCTATATCATACTAGAGTCCTATTCGTGAAGTTAATTCATGTGTCTATCAGTGATGTTCATTCATATATCCTTCAGTTCTGTGGGCTTAAGTTCTTCTTCATAATTACTGCGTGCAATTCGATCATGGTTCCTTTGTGTAGTTAACATTCTTATGAAGATGAAATGAAACAATATATTACTGAGCCATAGATTTATTATAGGCCAGAGAAAGATTATCAACCTTCAGAGTTTGAATCTCAGCCAAGACATCTGTTGTTGCAACACCTGTGCTAGAGGCCACTGTTGGGATATCGAAGACATATAACCCTTGCTTCACATGAGACCTGAAAACAGCACAAAAATCTCATGCATTGCTGCAACTATAACACATCTTCAGAATCACTTCACTAGTAAAGCTGGAGACGATGGATAGACACTTACTTCTTCAGAATTGCTGCAACTATGATGTTTCGTGCAGCCAGAATATTTGGAGAAGACTGCGCATGTAGCATAACAATGTTCTCAGCATCAGAAGCTTAGAGCATACACCGCTAACAAAAATATATATGAATTTGTAACTAAAAGGGGATTTATTCAGCAAACAGCTTCCTTACCTTGTGGAAGTTCAACGTGCAACATACGTTAACCTGTGGAAGCATACGTAAGTATTGCACTTCCCCCAACTCTAAATGTGTCAAAATCGTTTGCATAACCTGCCAGATCCCCAGTGAGGAGTCAGAGAATTTATGATGAAAATCGAATTTTCCTGCCCATACTCTCACAAGAGCAGACATTTAATGATAAGAAGGTAGAGAACAATGGGTTCAAGAAATGTCATCAAGTTTAAGAAGAATACCTCTTCCTTCATGTCAAATTTATGAGAGGCAGATTCAATGACTATGGAGCATATCTTCTCATGTTGCTTTGTGTCAGATGAGAACACATGGGTGAGAAATTTTCCAACTGCATATTCATCAACACCATCACTGAACAAGAAACGGGGAAGACAAAAGGTAAGTAACTGAAAAGCCTTTCAATGCAAAGCCAGGACAAATGATAGTTAGTACCCACACAAATCACCTGTGTGAAAGACTCCGAAGCTTTAGATATGTGTCCTCATCATAAAAGAGATGACAATAAGATAACCGCCCGTCACGACCAGCACGTCCAATTTCCTGTGATAAATACATTTAGTTTCTTGAGACCGTCATATGCAAACTGACCACTTAGCATACTGGGAACGAAAAAAAACAGTTTGAACCTGAACGTATTCTTCCAAACTGCCTGGCACGCTGAAATGGATTACCTAAAGTAGACCGATAAACTTTAGAAGCATGTCTATTGTGTGAATCAATTTTCAAGTATTATAAGGGTTTTCCTTAAGCTTACAGCTCCAACATCTCCTTTGTCAAGTCCCATGCCGAATGCCACAGTTGCAACAACCTTCCAAAACATACCAAAAATAGTTGAGTACTGTCATTACACAGCTCTCAGCGAGAGTTTTCAATTATAAACAAGGTGTATGGAAATCACTGAACTTATTTTCTCACCACTCTAATCTTATTGGAACAAAATGACTCTTGTATGCGAACACGGTCTTTCGCTGGAAGACCACTATGATAACCCTGGATAAATGGTCGAGCTAAGCTTGATTAGAATAAAATTAGCCATAGATAAACGTCTATTGGAGATTTCAAAATGGAAACAACCTTTGCAGTGATGTTGTTATCACGTAAATACTTGCTTATCATGTCAGTCTCATACTGCACAAAACACATCCCAAAGTCTCTTACGTTCGCATTATGAATGATTAAGTAAGAAATCGAGAAAGTTTGAGAGTATTTTCAAATATCCGTGGATAATTAAATAAGCACGCTTACCTGAAATTTGCAGTACACGATAATGCTCCGAATCTTCTTATATGGTTGAGACTCCATCAAAATCAATAGATCTTTCAGTCTGTTTAGATTTCAGATTTCAATCAGTACAACAAAAGGTGAAACGTGTAAACAAAGCACATACCTGTTAGCTCCGCTCAATGAGACAGACAGCTCGAAATTTTCTCTGAGTTGTGACTTTTGAATAAGATTGGTTGACGGTATCTCTAGTGCCGACATGACAGCCTGAAGAGTCATAGTAGTGGCGGTTGCAGTCATTGCAAGAATGCAATCTGCCTTGAGTGCAGAATACAGCATTGACGCCTTGAGTCTCATGTATGAAGGGCGGAAGTTATGAGACCTGTTCAGAATAGGTCTTAAGAACCCAAAAAAAAACAGAACAAGGAAAAGCAGTAGATACTAAGCACTCACCATTCTGATACGCAGTGTGCCTCATCCACAACGACAAGCGACACAGATAAAGACATGCGAAACATTGACAAAAACTCTACGTTCAGAAGCCTCTCGGGAGACACAAAGAGAACCTGATATTTAACAACACAAATGAACATGAAGTATTCATATCAGAAGTAAGCCGTCCAAAACATCCCTAAAGAACATACCTTTATTATGCCTTCTTTGAGTTTCCTCAATGTTTCTGTTGCTTCCTCAGGTCTCTAATAAAACACATTCACAAAGCAGACTCCATTAGAGACTATGAAATGATCCAAAAGTAAAGAAACTGAGGCACACACCTGGCTACTGCTTAAGAGACCACCCTTAATAACCGAAGGCAAATGCTTCAACTGATCAATCATCAACGAAACCAAAGGGCTCACAACGAGCGTGATCCCAGGAAGAATCATAGCCGGAATCTGGTAGCAGAGAGACTTGCCAGCACCAGTAGGCAACACAAGCATGGTTGAACTCCCAGAAAGAACCATCTTGATAGCCTGCAACTGCCCATCCCTAAAAGACTCATAACCATACACTAAACTCAACAGCTTCGTCAGATTCTCATCAGAAGCCTCAGCCTTCACTGCAAGAACAGCTTCCTCTACCGAGCTGATAAAACCATTATCTCTCTGCAAATCAGACTCTTCATCCAACCAAGTTTCACCTTCTTCTTCTTCGCCGTTAGCTTCTGACTTCTTGTATCTCTTCCCTCTGTATGCGAATTTGCTTCTGGATTTGGATGCGCTTTTGTATTTGCTGGGAAACTTCTTCCCTCTCTTGCCGTTCAAGTTCAATTTCACGAAATTACCCTCGCCGCCGCTACGAAACACCACCGGAGCTTTAACCGGCTGAGAAGTTATAGAATCCGTGATGAGGTTAGGAGGCTTTCTTCTAACGACTGGCACGTGAGGGAGCTCTGGGAGGACATGATTGACGCTACTCGATTGGGATTCCGATTCCGATGTATTCGCTCTCGGGAGTCTATAGAAGGACGAAACGGAAGAGGAAGACCCAGCGGGTTGGGATCGATTCGAGGGTTCGCAGATCCGGAAGGGGAGATCGGTGAATAAAGAAGGTGGAGGAGGATAGGAAGATGGTACTGGAGCTTCCTCCGAGTGATCAGGAGCCTGCGGATGCGTATGTGCTTTGGGCTTCGAGCGAGAAGAAGAAGAAGAAGACGGTGCTTTACGGGAAACTGGAGGAACCTGCTTTGGCGGCGGTGAAGGAAAAGGGTCACGGGGAGGAGTGGCGGAGATATGAGAACCGTCGGAGTCTGAATCGGATTCCATCGGTAAATTCAATTTTTGCGATAAATCAGATTTTTGAGAAATTGAGTATTTGGGGGTTTTAGGTCCATGTCACTCTTCCTCGTTTTCCCGCCATGTTTTAGGTTCATGCCGCTTTTTCATTTTTTTTTTGTTTCATTAATCCGAAATGTTAATTTTAGTTTTCCGGTTTATGTGATAACCGGACCAGATAGCTCACTACTTAATTATATTGTAAAAAGTTGATGAGAGAAGAGAGTGGAGTTCTCTTCCAAGAAACTCAACAGAAAAAAAAATGGAAGATACTTTGGGATGATGTTTTGCATGGTTTGTTCACTTCATTGTTATAACTTATATGAAGACTATATTAAAATTAGTAATATTTTATTTATGAAATACTTTCACTACAAGAAAACAGCGGTATTTTGACGGACATTCCGACGGAAAATGAAATCCTCAGAATATCCCGAGGAATTTCTGAGGATATTCCGAAGAAACACAAAATTTGGTTTCCTCGGAATTTCCTCGGAATATACCGACGGAATTCCGAGGAAATATTATTCCGTCGGAATATTCTTATGGAATACCGATGAAAAATGTATTCCTCGGAAAAAACCGATGAATTCCGAGGATATATTATAGCCGTTAGAGAGCTGTTGGAGAGCCGTTGGGAGATTTTAAAAATTCCGAGGAAATTCCGACGAACTAGCCATTAGCGTCGGAATCCGTTAGCGTCAGAATTCCGTCGGAATTTCCTCGGTCTGTCGGCAGGATTTCAACTATAAATACAAGCACCTCTCTTCCTCTTCATTCACTCCATATCTTCATCCTCCCTCTTACTCTCTTTACACACGAATTTGATTCATAAAAAACATGTCTTTTTCAAATTATTTTCGTTCTTGGATCGATCGACCTCATTTGGATCTGAACACGAGATTGCTTACGGAAGAATACCAACGAGGTATAACCGAATTCATGGGGTTAGTTCACCGACAACTGGAAGCAAAAACAGGTATGTTAAGATGTCTTTGCTCTAATTGTAAAAATAGAAAGGTTATTAAAGAGTGGGATGTTTGGACTCATCTATATTTGAGTGGGTTTACACGAAGTTACAAAATTTGGTATCATCATGGGGAAACTGATTATGAACATGGTAGTACTAGCGAACCTCAGCCAGCGGTTAGATTAGAAGAACCAATTAGAACGGATGTAGATTATGGTGTAGGTACTGAGCAGATGGTAAATGATCATTTTAGAGGGGAAGATTTACCCAATGCAGAAGCTAGAAGATTTTATGATATGTTGGATGCTGGAAAGCAACCATTGTACGAAGGTTGCAGAGATGGTCATTCAGCTTTATCATCTGCTACAAGATTGATGGGCATTAAAACAGATTATAATTTGGCTGAAGACTGTGTGGATGCGATTGCTGATTTTGTAAAAAGTATTCTACCCGAGGATAATGTAGCTCATGGTTTATACTACGAGGTTCAGAAACTCGTAGCTGGTCTTGGTTTATCGTATCAGGTAATAGATGTATGCAGAGACAACTGCATAATTTATTGGAGGGCTGATGAACAGCGGGTTACATGCAAATTTTGTGGGAAGCCTCGTTATAAAGATACGAGTGGAAGAGTTCCAGTGCCATATAAAAGGATGTGGTATTTGCCTTTATTTTATCATCTTTTTATATTATTTAAATTTGGCTACTTTCTATTTCAGTCGGTTCCAAAGAAGAAGGGATGTTTGGTCTGTTTGGGTCGTCGCTCCCGGTCGGCTGCTCCTTCTTCTGCATCACCGCCCTATGTTGATCCAGAAGTACTTACGGCTCAGTTGCAGGATAAGGATGATCGCATATCTGTGTTGGAGACCCAGATGGCAGCTCAACAGGCGGGCTATGAGGCACATAAGAGGCTGAACGAGCAAATGATGGAGATGATGAAGAGGATGTACCCGAACGAGGTGTTCCTGAACGTTCAAGACCCGTAGTTTTTTTTTTTTTCAAAAACTCGGAATGTTTTATTTTTATTTGTACAATTTTGAATATTATCTAATTAATATGTTTTCAATTTTAATTTTAATTTTATATTTTCGAATTTAAATTTCAAAATTTTTAATTTTAAAAAAAAAATAATTTTTTTTAAAATTCCGAGGAAACGAACCCTCGGGAATTTCCGACGAGCACTTCCTCGGAATTAGTCGTCGACCGAGGGAAGTCTTCCTCGGAATTTTCCGAGGGCTCCGTTCCTCGGAAATTCCCGATGAAATTTCCGAGGAATATTTCGTCAGGACTTCCGAGGATTGGCCATCGGAAAATCCATCGAAATATTTCGAGGAAAGTATTCCGAGGAACTTTTCGACGAACTTGTGGTCCTCGGAGTTTCCTCGGAAATTCATTTCCTCAGAATTCCGAAAATGAATTTCCGAGGACTTGTTTCGTCGGTATGTCGTCGGAATAGCGTTATTCCGATGACATACCGACGATTTTTTCCCTCGGTATGCAGCTGTTTTTTTTATTTGAGATACTAATAGACAAAAAAAAATGTTGTAGAAATGTTAAATAGGGTTTATAAAGGAGCTTATGATGACCGGATAGCTGTTTTCCAGAAGCCAGTTTCAGCATGCTTGTTCCAAGATTGGAGTGATCATATCCTCTATTAGTACAACTTAAGGGGGTGTATAGATAATATGACTCAAGGATCTACTAGCTTATCCCCCTCTCTTGTAGTTGTATAAATACCATTAAGACTCTAATAAGAAGTATATGAACCTATAATATTAAAAAACGCAAATGATTAACACAAAGAATACTTAAACTACAAGGCAAAATGCCAACGAATGAAACACACAATATAAAATTACACGGTCAATTCTGTTTCACTGAGCAGAAAAAAGACCAGGAGAAGAAGATGCCGAGAGCTCTTGTGAACAATTGGTCATACCATTGAGAAAACAAAAATACCAAAGAGCAGAGGTTTTAGGAGATCTTTTACGTTCCGGATCGCTGAAATTTACATAGTATAATCCATATGTATAATTGGGCTCCATGAGCTCGAACAAATCCATGAAGGACCATTGGAAGTAGCCTCTTGTCTCTGACCCATTCCTGCAACACCAAAAAAAAAATTGTATCACGTTCAGTATTTGGGTTTTAAGTAGGATTTTCAAGCATATTACACACCTTACTGAATTAAGCACAGCAGCGATGTACGAATGAAGGTATTCAATTCTTCCCACATCGTTAAGCGATGATTGGTGGTTGGTAGGTCTACCTGATTGTGTAGATATTGAGAAAAACTCTGTAAAGATTGGTAATGTTTGAAAACTTAAGTTCACAACATGTTAAGAGAGAGACCGTTTTCAAGAATGTAGATAGGAGGATTGGCATAGTTTTGCTTTATGTATTCCAACAATCCTTCAAGACCCCATGGAAGCAAATCGACATGTGGACGTATGACAAGGAATCAAGACTTAATTAATAATGTTTGGTGTATTAAAACATGTCAGATTTCTGAATTTGGCGAAACATACATTGACCAGTGAAGAATTCCCAAAGGCTGTCCAATAAAATGAAATAAAGAGTCAGTAAAAAAAAAACACACCCAAAAGATGCCATTTAAGAAAAACATACGGATTATTGATGCATGCATGTCTGAAGCATAATCTCCTTGGCGTGGACTGGATAAGTCTGCTGTGTACGTTGTTGTGTAGTGTATGAGTCCCAAGAAGTCGGATGAGTCTTTAACGAGATATGATTCTTCTTTCGAAAAATTTGGCAATCTCTTGCCCACGATTCTCCTCATGACATTAGGATAGTCCCCAAACACAAGCGGATGCAAAACCCTACATAAATGAAAACGTTGTTTTCCATTTCAATCAGAGCAGCCAAAGAAGAATTTTTAAAATAAACTCAAGATAATTGTGTACAACAAACCAGCCTAGTAAGAAATCTTTGGCTCTCTGAGTTGCCATCTCGTCCTCTTCAGAACTAGTAAAAGGAACCATCCAGAATGCAAAACAGGTTATACCTACAAATCCATTCTGCTTGTGCTATACAATCGATCACGAAAAAAGAGAGAGATAGTCATATCGAGCAATTCAAGCTGGAACCAGGGATACGTATGTGTGTATTACGCTTGCCTTATACTTTTGCTTATACAATCTCGCGGTAGATGCATGTGCAAGCAACATGTTATGGAGTGCAATATATGGCTCAGTGGAGGAGTTTCCTTTGGAGCAGTTGACCATCCCAAATGGAGGAGAACAATGGCTAGGAGGGCCTGATCCCAAGTCATAACCTACCCATGCTACTATATTGGGCTCATTAATTGTTGACCAGAATTTCACTGCATTCCCAAACTCTTTGAAGCAAACGGCTGAAAAAGCCGTGAAGTCACCACTGCCATAAAAAATTCACATAAGGCGATATATACCATACACTTCAATTTTATTAGAGATTCTATTACAATAAAAAATGTGGTTGCAAGAAAATGTTGGATTTACATGATTTTGCGGTCGATCCATCCTCCGTATTCATCCTCAAGAGCCTGAGGGAGATCATTGTGATGCAATGTAACATGCGGTTCAATTCCTGCACAAAGAAACATAACAACAAAACTCAATTCACGTTCTTACCAAGACACAAGACATATAATGACTTTACCATGTGTTTTGAGCTCTTGTATGAGATTTTTATAGAAACGCAAACCCTTTGAATTCACAGGACCTCTTCCACCTGAAACATGAAAAACCAACCGAACAAAAAATAAAAGCGTTTACAGCTCGAGCAAGGTAACAAATTCGAGTTGAAGCAAGGAAACCACACGCACTTGATATAAGCCGCGACCACGAGATGGAGAGTCGTAGTGCATCTAAACCCATGTCATACATCAGCCTTACGTCCTCCTACACCTACACAGCATTATCATTCTCCAAAAGTCATAGCTTAGCTGAATTTTTAACAAATATTACGTCTGCATAATTGACTACTACACAAACCTTATATTTGTGATACCCATCACAAGCTATATCTCCGTTAGATCCATTACCTGGTGATATTGATTGTCATTAAAACCCTAGAAAAATCTCAATCATCTAAAACCATCTCCAATGGTTCACTCTTTAAAACAAAAAATATATAATAACTCTATAGTACACAGTTAAGTTATATTCAAATGGCAGTCTACTTTAAATAGAAAAATTGAATGATGAACACCAAAAAAATGAATTACTATATTTGTAGAATAAATTCAGTTTTATTTTATTATAGATTGAAATATATAGTTGAGTTAGAATATTTTTACTTTAAACTCTATTTTAGAGTGAGAAATAAAGTAGACTTGAAGATGTCCTAATTAGTTGTTGAAATTCAACTCTCAAGTGTTTATTAGTGAAGAGTTTACCAGCGTGAGCGAATGTATCCACTATACTAGGCATTCTTCCGTCTTCAGCAATAGCTCCTTCCCACTTTGAGAGTACTCATCATCACAACCATTTTTCCGATAATAGGGAGTGTAGGGAAACGACCTTTGAAATTGCAAACCTGAAAAGCCGAAATTGCGGATCCGAAGACGAACCCCTCCGGGAAATCGTTCCTGCTATAATCATCACTGCATTTCCCGGAGAAAGCCAAACTCAAACAAATTGTTACCAGAAACAAAAACAGCTCCATTTCTTCTTATCCTCCAGAAACCTACACGACGAAGAAGAAGAAAAACAGAACCGTGCTGTTTCATTCGACTTTGCGTGTCTAAAAACTATATTATTCAATCTTTTTCGCGTCGTATCTTCAATTCAGACGACAACATACGAAGGAAGTGTGATAAAGGTGTTTTCTTCTTCATTCAAGTTACTTGTAACCTTTTCGAAGTTTATATATCTTTTTGAAGAAAGTACGGATGTGTCAAAATATAACGAAATTAGCTAGGTGAGAGAAGTTACCTTATTTGTGTAAGATTCTCCTATTATATATGTACTTGTTTCTCGACATCCATTCTTCTTAACCACCATATATATACATGTATTTGGTTTGAATATGTTAAGCTCCACATGGGGACGTTTGAACCAGTTTAATTGAGTGGCCACCATTTCGGCAATCAACTCTAACCATCTTCCATCAGATTCACTTTGTGTGGTAGACACTGAGACCACACGGAAATCCATTCCTATCCATAGCTTTTTCAGTTTTACAATAATTATTTTTCATTTCCAAACCAAACCCAAATTTAAAATCAAACTAACTGAAATTTAATAAAATTTTACAATTTAATTACATTATTATTTAAAAGAATCTAGCTCCAGTAACTTTTCTTTTTTTTTGAAAATCAAGTGGACAAATTAAACATGACAAAACATGGTGTCCACATAAACGAATGGAAAATTATTTGAGAGTGTCACATTCTCGCATTTTAAGCATTGAACGTTTTTGACTAGTACTTTAAACTGAAAGTGACATTTTTATCATAACAAACCTTCAATGAAGTTTACTTGTTTTGCAAGTCAACTAGGTGACATGTAGTGTTCATTTTGTGATGACGTGTCAGTTTAAAAAAAAAAATAATAATAAAATACATAGAAAATTCAAAAAAATTCGAAAAAATCGATTTTGTTTTTGAAAAATTCAGAAAAATATAAACATTCAAAAAATAGAAAAAATAACATTTCAAAATTCAAAATAAAATAAAATATTTTTTAAAAAATTAATCCAATTACAAAACAATATATATATAATATAATAACTTGAATGGTGATTCTAGATTCTGTTTTTTTTTTGTTTTTGATTTTTTTAATTTTTGATTTATTAATACTTAAGTTATTAAATTTTTGTGAAACTAGAAAAATCTCATAAACCACTTAAAATGTTTTTAACCTTAACTAAAATATTGTAAGTTAGTTTGAAATATAATTAAGAGATATAGAGGTATGCCTCTAGATTTGTATATGTTAGGTTTTGATGTGAGTGGAGCTTCTTAGATAAGTAACATATATTTTAGTTTCTCTAAAGTTTGATTAGTTATTTATTTAATTTCAAAGTTATTTACAATTTTTAAGAACTTCACTTATAAGTAATTTCATTTTAAACAAACTTAAATTACAAAAATAAATATAATTTTAATAAATAATACCAATAATTGGACTAATTTTGAAAATTTAATAAATTAAGTATTAATAAATCAATTTTAAAAAAAAAATCAAAAATCAAATCTTAAATCGCCATTCAAGTTATTATATTATATATTTATTGGTTTATAATTGGATTAATTTTTAAAAATATTTTATTTTTAATTTTGAAATGTTATTTTTATATATTTCTAAAAAAATTTACATTTTTTGAATTTTGTCAGATTTTTTTGAATTTTCTATGTATTTTATCTTTTATTTTTAGAAAAAGACTAACACGTCATCACAAAATGAACACTACAAGTCTCCTAGTTGACTTGGAAAACAAGTAAACTTCATTGGAAGTTTGTTATGATAAAAATATCACTTTCACGGTTTAAAGTGCTAGTAAAAAATGTTCAGTATTTAAAGTGCGAGGATATCACGCTCTTAAGGTTTAAAATGCAATTTTCCCCATAATCGAACTGGAAATGTTGAAAAAATAATTTCGCATATCCATCTTAAACAACCATACATCAGAAAAAAAACTTTATATGGTTCTTTTTAGAAATTGAATAAAACAATAATTATTCGAGAAAACATTAAAGAACTTAACGAGAACATTAATTAAGTTTTAGCTAACATCCATCATCCATGAGATGGGTTACTCAAGAGACTATAATTGTGTGACAACTCAAATTACAATTTATCAATGGCTCTCTAAGAGCAACAACTGTTATATCATAGGAACAACGCATCCAAAAACTTTATTGGAAAAAAAGACTTCAAATGCTACACATATATAATGAAGGCACCAATCATATGATTCTAAGGGTAGACATATAGTAATACATTATTCATTCATTCTCCACCATCGCAGCGTAATGCCCATCGTTCAAATTCTGCAAATCACAAAACACACTTCCACTATATTCTTCCCCCACAACAAAATGTTCTAAGAAGACGAATCAACTACAATCTACACTACCTTAGCTAACATCCTCTGCTTGTTCAAGAATAGCGTCCTTGCCTTGTTGAGAGCTGAGTTTGGTGATTTAAACAACCTCTGCCACAAATAATAGCAAACAATGCGATGAGAAACGTTCATGCTTAAAACCAGAAATAATCAAAGGAACTTAAGTCTAGCAAACAAACAAACCTTTTCTTCACTAGACATAGTAGAATGTCCACCAATCTTCTTTGGAGTGAAACTAAATACATCATGAAGGAACTCATTCTCCTGTAGTTTTGCCAAATTGAATGAAACAGCAAAGAGTCAGCTTTTAAAGATGTGTGGACACTTGGAAAGAAAGAAAAACAAGAAAACAAACCTGCATATGCTTGATAAAGCCACCCCCAAGGAAATGCTTCAAAAAATTTAACTGATGAACAAGAAACATGTCTATGCTTAAAACACAGTCACAAGAAGAAGATAAAGAGACAAACAACAGAACAGGTCGAGAGAAACCTGTATCATCTGATACCACGTTGACGTCTGTAAAGAGTCCCCACCAACCTTTGTAGAGGTTTCAGGTGCGACTCCATTCTAATCAAAATTCAAACAAAAGAGTCAACAAAAAACCTCATCAAGAGCATACAAGGTGGATGCATGCATACCTCAAGAAACTCAACGAGATCTTTGAACAAACTTCGTTGCGTGTTGAGATCTTTCTTAGCAGAACCTTTACCACCTGCTTCCGCAGCGAGGTCTCTAACTTGGTTAGTGACTTTAGATTTCAAGCCATGCATGTTCATCAATGCCTCCTGAGACACACAACCTTCTTTCACTGATCCATTAGCAGCAGACCCTTTAGCTTCAGCAGCAAACTTCTCTAGAGTTCCCAACTCAAAATAAGAGCAAGCGCTTCACCAGCAGCTGTACGTACAGATCGGTCATCTTTTTCCAACAGCGAGGAGAGATAAGTTACGATCCTGCAATGATTACCAATATCTAATCAGCTTATATAGATCCATTAATAAGTGACACTAGGTGAAATAAATGCTTCGAGCTCCACTCACTCTTGCCAAAGTTTGGGACCTAGAGTCCATCAGTCAACTGTAGTGAGCAGAAACGCCCAGGAGGACACAACAGTAGTTATAACAGCAGGTGAAGGTTTGGTCGCAATAACCTACACAAAACGCCAACTTACCCTGTGAGCCTACTGCACACTTTAGGTTAACCAACTGTTAGAACTCTCGGTTTAATACGAGAAAAGAGTAAAGATGCATACATTAGAACCTAGTTTGGGGTGAATCATTTGCCATATAATCTGCATAGATCTCTCGGTTTGCTCTGGATTGGCCCCACCAACAAAGGTGATGACTGCTAAACACTCAAGAATCTGAATTTAACAAAGCGTGAATTCAAGATTGGACATTATTTAGAGTCTATTAACAGAATGACAAGCTACTAGATAATGAAATCATTAATACCGAGGTTATTTTCAAGGCTTCACGACTAGATTTAAGGGCCTGAGAAAGAGGAGTGACAGATTCTTCAAGAATCTCTTGTGCTTGGTCGCCGAGTCCAACAGTCAATGCTAGCAACCCTGAAAAGCCACATTAACTAACTGTTATTTAATAAATTAAGCTAAGGAGAATGATGCATAAAAGTTGCTTTAACTCGGGGACTAACCAATAACATTTGATGCTAAGGAGGTCTCCTTACTAGACCCTTTCTTGGTGCAGTGTAAACACTGATGCAATAGTGTGGCAAATCTGCAACGTTAAGAAGAAACATTAGACAATTTAGTCATGTATGACAGTATGAGATTAAACTACATCGAAATAGAGAAAGAGACGATTACTTCTTTTCGACAAACTCATGCTGCAAGTCGCTGTTGAATGCATCAACAATGGAAGCCAAAGCTTGCTCTCTCGTTGAACTCCTTCACATCCAGAAAGGAATCCAAATATTATCAGTTTTGCATCCAAAATCAAGCAAAAGCGCATTCAAAACCAGCTTTGAAAACAGTAAAAAGTGATGGGAGAGGAGAGGAGAAGCATACCTTTTCTCATAGAGAGCATCAAGGGATTGATCCAACAGAACATCTTTGTGAACCTGAACTTCACCCATGCCAGGTCGTTCAGATTGCATGATGGAGGAAGAGCTTATACTACTCGTATCATCATCGCTATCAAACAAATCCACCCGAGCGTTCTTACGCTGAGTTTCTGCAAAAGTGATGCTTAGTTTCCTATATCAAAACTAGGGGTGGGCGTTCGGGTACCCGTTCGGGTTCGGATCGGGTATTTCGGATTTTCGGGTATTTTGGTATAGAGGTGTAGAACCCGTTCGGGTATTTCTGTACTTCGGGTCGGGTTCGGGTATTTTAAGTTCGGTTTCGGTTATTTCGGATCGGGTTCGGATATTTAGATTTTGAAGAAAAAAAAATAAAAATTTTCATTTCTCAAATTTCTTGTATTTAAATATATAACTTTTCACTTAACTATTTTTTATTTTTAATAGATTGCATGGTTAATATATTTGGACATAACATTTTCAAACTAAAAAGACATTAATTTGGTTATTGTTTTTAAATTTTGGATGTAACTTTTTGTTAATTGCTGAAATAAGAAGTTTGACATGCATTTTAAGCGAATAGCAAATCATATTCTACGTAATTGTATGTATATCATATGAATTTAAAGTATGTGTAGTATCAATATAAATATTTTATATAAAATGAAAGATGTAAACTATAAATATAAGATTAATTATCATATGTTCGGTTATTTTCGGATATCCATTCGGGTTCGGATATTACCCGTTCGGGTTCGGATATCCAATCTCTCCTAATTCAATACCCGTTCGGATATTTTGCTACTTCGGTTCGGATTTCGGTTCGGGTTTTTCGGATCGGGTTCGGATGCCACTTCGGATTTCGGGTAAAATTATCCCTATATTTAATCTAATTAAACACAATTTAAAAGTTAATTTGAATTTAAAAAAGAAGTTAATGGAAAAAATGAAAAAAAAATTGAAAGGCAATCGAAAAGAAAAAAAAAACGGTATAGATATGCATCATAGAGAACAAGAGTTTGTGAGAAGAATCAAAAGAAAAACTATGGGAAAACTATAGATTGATGAAGAAGAGAAGGGAGAATCATTTTTTCTTTAATTTTTTCAAGTAAAATCGACCATAACACGTTTTAGGAAGTTAGAATATTTTTAGGAGATTTTTATAATATTTCCTTAACTGAAATTTCATTAATTTTCGCAAAAAATCAGGTATTCTTATCCGTAGAAGGCGACTTCTAAAAGTTTAGAAGAATGATAAAAATTTTGAATACATTTTCTACTTTGAGTAGACGTAAGAGTACATTGTAGAAAACACATTCCCTAAAATTTAGAATACTTTATAAACGTAGAAGATGCATTCGGAAGGAAAGTGGATACCTTTACGATTAGTAGAATGCACATTCCTCTTTTTTAGAAATTTAGTAAATAGTAAAATGGACGTTCTAAAAGAAGTAGATGAACGTGTTTATTTTAGAAATTGTTTTCTACTATACTATTTTATGTTGAAGACGCATTTTACTTTTAGTAGAACGTATCTTAAAAATCTTATTTACCAAGTTTTTGAACAAAACAAAATTACCAACTTGTGTATATGGATGTTTTATTAATTGTTTATATTTTTAATAATTTTTTTGATTCTCAAAATTATTTATTTCATTAGTTTTCAGAAATACAAAGGGTAAAAAGGAGAAAAAATGGACAAAACTAGCTTTATACCAAAGGGACAACAACCTGGTTTTTTTATTCTCTTTTGGCAATTTTCCCTATAGAATATTCTCTTGTATATTTTTGAATATCTTGTATTTAGATCTTCTGTTGTAAAGATCACGGTATTTGTGTAACTACTCTGCCTTTATATAGGCACCTTAAGATAATGAAATCCCTCAGGGAATTTGATCAGCTTTCACTACTTTCATCCACTTAGTTTCTCGTTTGTTTGATGCTTGTATACGTAACCCATCAGGTTCTCAGAAGTCAGAACTAATATTATCAGTTTGACTTAAGAAAACAATATATTATAAACAAGGTTAGAAGCGCAAGCTTCAGTGATTTTTATTCAAGACTGGTAGTGATTGGTACTTGGTACTAAGCACAATGATATTTCACGTGAGACACGACGACACTGGAATAAGCACAATGATATTGTAAACAAGGTAAGAAGCGCATGCTTCAACGAATTTTATTCAGGACCGGTTCTGACTAGCACTTGGGGTTGTACTTGGTACTAGCTACTGACTATATTTCACGTGAGACACGACATTGGAATAAGCAAGCAGTATGATGTTGTCTCTAGTTCCTCTCCACAGATGAACACTATTTCTCAATTTTCTTCTTTTTTAATAGCGTAACATATATAATTTTTTCCAAATTTCCTAATAATTATTCAGTACTAAGTAGAAACGAAGGCTTGATATTATTTGACTATGGGATCAAAAGACTTTGGCATGGCCTCTTTCGTGTGGCATCCTAGGAAAAAAAGGATGCTTGGCTACGTACGAAGGGTTTCCTCCGTCGAATAATACTCCAATAATATAATGTATCATATTTTTCAAATTTGTTCATTTGATTCTAAATAAAGCCGGCGATTTAACTATATTTTCTTAACAGCTAGTTCAAATATATATTTTGTTTTCAAAAATGTGCGAGGAAAGACTGATTGTTATTTTATTAGTCCCAGAGTTGACTTTTTAATATTTTATTACCCGAACCTTAATAAAGAAAAAGACACAAAAAGGAATAAACAAAAATATCAGAATGAACAACAACACCATTAATAGAAAATGGTACGTTCCCAAAGTAGACCTCGCTGGTAGGGCTCAATTAAAGGGATTATTCATATGTTCTAAATCGGTAAGTTCTTCACGTAAGCCGAGACAAAAGGTTGTGATGGAAACCCATGTCGATTCCATTGTAAGCCAATGGTGCGTACATCCATAGATCATCCGAGCTCAATAACTACATTCAATAACATATAGTGCATTTTGTTTAGTTAGAATATAGGTGTTATAGATATAAAGGTGGGTTCTAAGGAAAATAAAACCATAAAAGTAATTTACATACCTTAATTTGAAGCTGCAAGAACTTCACGTAATTCACCGCTTCTTCAAGCATCGTGCTTATATCAACTTTTGTACCGTTTGGTACAAGGTTTTGCAGCGTCCTGAGCCTTTCGTTAATCTTCTCTCTTCTTTTCTGCAAAAGTCATTACCATAATTAATTAGAAACCCACAAAAACTGTAAACTATTGTGTATTAGTATTTTTGATTTCTGAAAATGACTTTAATCTCGGTTGCACAAGCAAAAGCTAGGTTTGTTTGGCCGTAAAACCCTTTAAGTAGATAGGATAATTTTTGCAAAGAAAAAGAAAAGAATATCAAGATTTTCAAAAGTATAATACGGATCTAAATAATTGCAATTTATTCGTTTACTTAATCAATAAACAAATCCTAGAAAATCGAGTTTTGCTTCTAGGTTTTCTTGTTTTTTCAAGTTCAATTTGAGAGTGATTCACAACGGTTTTAAGATAGAAGTCCTAGAAACTTTCACACGTTTTCTTACCCGAGCATAAAGGCTTTGAGGATCAGTAGCTTGTCCTTTCGTGGCTCTTGTTTTGCCTTTAGCACTTGCAACCGAAGCTTTCTCCTCAACTGAAATGGTGCTTATACTCTGACCATGTCTCCAGCTAGTGTTGCTTTGGTAGACTGTATCTGTTTCCGGGTTTACCCTCTGCTTTTTCTTGGCTTTGACCAGCTCCTATATCGTGTTAATGATGTTGTAATTAGTTTATTGCATAGAAAAATGAATAAATGCAACCGTTGTAGACGTTATTGATCTTTCACTTACTTGTCTTGTGGTGTCACAGTTAGAATAAGTATTGTGTAGATTCTCTAAGTTAAGATGTTTCCTCTTGAGCGTTGCCGTTTCTTGGAGGTGATTTTGATCCCAAGAATCAAGCGTGGTCGGAAGATTCCCTCCCAGCATTGCGCCAAGTGGGAACATATCAGGAATTAAGAGAGTATGATGATTAGAAGACGAGACATTGTTCTGGTGATGATGAAGATGATCATTGTAGAGGCTAGAGAGGCCGAGAATCTCATCTCTCGGTCGGTCCTCCTTAGATGATGAACATTGATCAGAATTGAACATCCAAAAGAGAGACTCCAATTCACCATCAACAAAAAGGTCCATCGCTCTAACCTTCAACTCCTGCCTTTCTCCTTCTTCTGCTTGTTGGTTCGTTTATTGTTATAATAGTTCTTGATCTAGTGCACCTATATATATAGGTCAGATATGTACCTTTTTTGTTTTGAAAACGGCAGATATGTACTTGATGAAGAGAATATTCCTATTGAGGAAGGTTTAGAAATACAGCAATGAAGAAAAGAAATAAATAGATTACTAGACTGTTGTAATCATTTGTGTCATGAGAAAGAAAAATAAACGAAATGAAACCATGCATGATGTTGAACACGCTCCGTCAACTTGTGGGGTCGAGAAGGAGTGATGAGACCAGCTTTATTCCTTTACAATATTTATATATTATTTTCTCTTAATAAAAATTCGTTTATATATATATATTTTGTCAACAATTCATTTATATATATAGTCTATCTTTTTGTTACAACGAAAACGAAAAGTTATTATATTACTCAAATTTAAGATGGTCTTTATAACCATTCCAGGAATAGAACAACCAACCAAATCAAATTTTCTATGGAATGATCTTGTCGTCCTAGCTAAAGAATCAACAATTTGATTCTGCGCTCGTGGGATATGAGTAATCTTAAAGTCTGGTGTTGAGGTCAAAATCGGTTACGACGAAATCAACGTCAAAAACTTTCTCGGAAATATCCTCTTTGAAAAAAAAAAATCAAAAGAAAAAAAAGTGAGAAAACCTAAATCAAGTTTGTGTAACAACTCCGCAAAGGATTCACACGATAAGTCTTCGAGAAAGATTACTCTAGGCCCCGCACAAACGGATTTCAAACAACGAAACAACTATAAGGCACTATCGTCCAACTCGCCGAAGGGGCGAGTTGGACCGAACACACCGTCCAACTCGCCGAACGGACGAGTTGGACCAAACAAGACGTCCAACTCGCCGAACGGGCGAGTTGGATCGAACAAGACATCTAGCTCGCCCGTTTGGCGAGTTGGATCGAGCAAGTCGTCCAGCTCGCCCATTCGGCGAGTTGGACCGAACAAGTAGTCTAACTCGCCCGTTCGGCGAGTTGGATCGAGCAAGTCGTCCAACTCGCCCATTCGGCCCAAATCGTTATGACAATTTATCTTTTATTCTAAAGGAGAAGATAAATGTCAAGTTCGAAGGATAAATTTGAAGTTTCCAAAGATAAACACTAAGATCGAATGAAAATGGAATATTTCTGTGAAGTGATAAACTCGACCGAGGGCAGAAAAAGAAAGAGCAATCCGCCTCTAGGAGAAGTATATAAGGACGTCGAGGTTGAAGACGTCGAGGTTGAAGATGCAGAGGGACACAATTTTTCTACTCAGAGCAAACTTAGCAATTAGAGCATTTAAGCAACTTTCCGTTTTTGTTATCGAGCTGCAACTCAACTAGGTTTCCGCAGTCTTAGGTTGCTAGAACTAGGGATCTCACCGACAGCTCTCGTGGCCAAGGCTTTTACCTTGTTGTAACGCTCATACGCAGATTCAGAATAAAACATTTCTTGCTTTCTTTTTGATTCTCATATTTTTCATCTATATTTTTGTGTTTCTGATTGTTTGGCGTGTGGCTTATCAGATATCCGAGACCTTTGGGAAATTTAGGGTTTCCTATCTTTCTTAATTCAACAGAAATCGACAGTGCGAATTTTGGTTCCCACATCCGGGAAACATATATGCAAAGTCTATATCCTCTCCAATTCTGTTGAAAAACTTGGCCAAGCGTGTGGCTCCGTAATCATGGCGATCAAATCTTTGTAGTATGTTCCAAAGCTTTGACACGTCGAGTATTGCATCATACTTTCCATCGCCCATCTTATTGCTTCTACTTATGAGTGCAAAGGAGACTCTCGTCGAATATAATTTTGTGCCCCCATAAGTTAAACCTTCCCCAAGCTGTCCATCCACGCCCATCCACACCTGCTAAATTGTGATGTAGATGTCCATGGCCCATCTATCATGCAAATATTACCCAAGCTTAAGACTTAAGGTTCGTCACTACTATGGTCTTGTGTATTTGATGGTACCATCTCGTTTGCATTGAACCATGTTTGGCATTCACCCTCTGTATAACGAACTAGCTCCAAAGGATCTCTGTCAATTCTACTAAAAAGTTTATCATTTTTGCCTTTCTAAATTACCAGATTATCCAGGAATAAAGATCTCTATCTAAATCTGCCGCAATAATAATGTTCTTCCTCCAAAGGAGATAGTCCATATTAGCATAGATATTCGAAACAAGAAAAATATTTGAATTCTTTAGCGTCTAGGATAAGGGCTAAACTTGTAGAGTTGGTGGGCAATCAAAAGTCGCATGAGTAACAGATTATTCTGGTTCTCCATATCACATCGCATGTTACGTCTTATCAGTTTTTTTGTTACTGCAAAATGACATGTTATCAATTGCCATATAAAATAACAAATTTTCTGTGGGCTTTTATCTTCCAAGCAAAGGCTTGAAATTTTGTTATAGTGGATTTTAGTATTTCTTTTTCTTCGTCAGGTTGCATTAAGTTGCGAGCTACCAAGTATCCTGATTTAGCTGTGTAGAGGCCATTCTTCGTGTAGTATATGTTTAAGATGGTTAATATATTATCTTTCAAAAAAAAGAATGGTTAAGATATCAATACAATACTAAAAGTCAAATATAAGCCATGGAGAGGGTGTCTACGTAGAATAGAAAAATCAACCAATTATAGAGCTCGAAGTTACCATGACATCTCATTTATTTTTTCGTAAAAAATACTAAAAGGCAAATATAAGCCGTGGAGAGGGTGTCCACGTAGGATAGAAAAATCAACCAATTATAGAGCCCGAAGTTGCCACGTCATCTCATTTATTTTTTCGTAAAAAATGTAAAAACAATGCGAAGGAAATGATCGAACCCGGTATAGTACTTTTTGGTATTAAAAATCAAAATCAATACAATACTAAAAGGCAAATATAAGCCATGGAGAGTGTGTCCACGTAGGATAGAAAAATCAACCAATTATAGAGCTCGAAGTTTCCACATCATCTCATTTATTTTTTTCGTAAAAAATACTAAAAGGCAAATATAAGCCGTGGAGATGGTGTCCACGTAAGATAGAAAAATCAACCAATTATAGAGCCCGAAGTTGCTACGTCATCTCATTTATTTTTTCGTAAAAAAATGAAAAAACAATGCGAAGGAAAGGATCGAACCCAGGTTAGCATGAAATAAATATAGGATAGTTACCACTAAGCCATTGAAACTTTCTTGTACACATATACAAGAGTCACTAAATAAATAATCACAAAATCTTATGTACAATTACAATAATATGAATTTAACTTTCAAGACTCCGATACTTTGTTTTGTAAAAAAAAAACAGTAAGTGATTAAACTAATATATTCTTTGAAAGTGTGAGAACATTGACAAATAAGAAAAATCATAGATTTTTTTTTTCGTGACAAAGTTAAATTTTTTGTAAAAGTAAGTCTAACATATAAATTTTCGTGACAAATATGAAAAATCATAGATTTTTGTACAATTCTGACAAAACAACTCAAAACATAGTTCTCTAATATCTTAATAAAATATTATTTAAGGGTGAAATATTTAAATATATCAATTCAATAAATTTTGAAATTTATAGACAAAACAATAACACAATAAATTTTGAAACATTTGTTTAACCTATCGATTTCTTTTCACGAGAATCCAACTAAACAAGATATAAAAACAATTAGATTTACAAATATTTAACCACCATTTTATTCAATTTTTATTAATTTCAAATTGTAATAATGTATCTTTTTGAAGTTACAAAAAAATAATGTTCTTTCTTTATTACACTAGCATTATATATAAATTCTATATACACAAATAAATATAATATAACATCATAAGCTATTGTTTTGATATTTTGATTTGATGCATAAATTCAATTTCTTCAGAGCAGTTATTCCACAAAGAGATCGTATATATGAGATATTGTTTTGATATTTAGATTTGTTTCTTAACTTTTAAGAAGATTGATAACTGTAAAAATGTCTCTTTCGAATATGATATGTCTATAACCGAGTCTCCAACATGAGACAAGTTTATTTTAAAAGTAAATAATTTTATTTTTCTTATATTATATAATAAATATATATTATTTACTGATAATAAAAATATAGTTATTCATATATCACAAATATCTATGCAAATATGTGAATCAAGTACAACAATCAAACAATATAATGATTTCCACAAAGAAAATTTAAAAAATATGTTTATGTTATGTAGTCTTATTTTATATTCTTTAAATAATGTAATACAATATTATACATTATTTTTTTAGAATTGAAAAATACATATATCATTTAGACGAATTAAACGATAATTAGACTAAATTGATTTTTTTTTTGCCAGCTAAAAGTTTATTATTAATTAGCATCAGTTATTCAAGATGTTTAAGAAATGATGTAATAAATGATATACGAACTATGAATATTACTTTTTAAAACTGACTTAGATAATACATCTGCACATCCATTTCCAGTCATTTTTATGCCTAAATTCAATTTTTTTCAAAGCGGTTATTTCACAAAGAGATCGTATGAGAGATTGTTTTGATATTGAGATTTGTTTTTTGATTGTTAAGAAGATTGATAAATGTAAATTGTCTCCTTCGAATATGATATGTCTATAACCGAATCCCCAACATAAGACAAGTTTGTTTAAAAAGTAAATAATTTCATTTTTCTTATATTATATAATAAATATACATTATTTACTGATAATAAAAATATAGTTATTTATCTATCACAAATATCTATGCAAATATGTGAATCAAGTACAATAATCAAACAACATAATGATTTCCACACAAAAAAATTTAAAATATATTTATGTTATGTAGTTTTATTTTATATTTTTTAAATAATGTAATACAATATTTTATATTATTTTTTTAGAATTGAAAAATACTTATAATATCTTATCTATGCGTAGCGCGGTTAAAAAATCTAGTTAGTATAATAATGAGAGAGGTTGCATACGAGAAACGGTGAAGAATAAAGATATAGCCACATCCGTGCACGATTAATGGATCTAATCGGCAAATGTTTTTTCGTCGAAGCTGTGACATTACTTTATTTCATTTTTTTTTGTTATACATATCAAGAAAAACTCATTTGCCGAACATTTCTAGCTCGTTGTTGACGCAAAATGTTACCCTTTAGGTTTGTATGTTTTCGTTTTGTGTTGGTTTAATCCATTAACAAAAAAAAAAGACAAAATAAAAGTAAAAATAAGGCAGAAAGTACAAGACCTTTCTATACATTTAATTTTATAACTTTGTATGTATTTAGTTATACATTAAATTCCGTCCACTAGCAGAACTTAACATTTTTAGATGCAAATAAAATGAAATCCAACAGTTTATATTATATTAGGTTAAGATGGAATAAATATTTACAAATATTTTTACGTGCTATTATTTATTTGCCTACTTATTATAAAATAATAAATATATATTAAAAATTTATAAGTAACTAACTATTAGGAATATAAATCAATTGAAGTGGACATATAAATTAAAACTAACGTTGTTATTTTATTTTTTTTTATAACATCTTATCTTTATTAATATCAAAAGAGGTTTAACATAATACAAGAATTAAAACATACAACAAATACATTTTTAAGTTGAACATGATAATAGAAAAGTAATAACACGATGCTTCCTAACTCTTTTGCAGGATAGACTGATTCGCTAACTTTATCTATTTTTGTTCTCGGTCTTAAATGATCTTGTGTTCGGCTGTCATCTATTGTGATCCATCGCCTTTTGTTGCTTAATAGATCAGTGGGTGTGATCCATCTGTTACATCGCTGCCCATTCCATACACTCTCGCACCGGGAGATAACATGATTTGTTGTAGTCGCTATACATACCATACATAACGTTGTTATTTATCTACAACTATTTTATAGTAAATAAATCTAAACTATCACTTTTACCTATTTAAATGATATATAATTAAACTTATATGATACTAACATAGTTAAATAATATATTTCTAATATGACTATTTATTCAATGAAAATTTCTACTTATATGGTTTATGATCATTTGTATTTTTTATAACCAAATTTTTTAAATAATTGATAACAAATTTTCACTATGAGATTTTTAAAATTTTAATAATTTATAATTATTTTAAAATTCAAAGTAAATTTCAAAATTTCAAATATTTATGTATTTTATATGCTATATAGTTTATTTTTTAAAAAAAATCAAAATAGATATATATGAATATCTATTAAATGGGACTTCGTACTCATTGGTTTTCTGATAATTTGTATTTTGTTACAAAACAATTAAACGATTAATCACAATTTTTAATGTGGAATTTTAACAGATATTAATTTAAAGTTATTTTTAAATTTAAAATATAACATATGCAAAAAGATTTAAACTTATTATTATCAAATTTTTTTTTGTAAAAAGTATTAATGGTCATATGTATTTTAATCATATTAAGTAATTCTGTAGGTTTTATTAAAAAATAATGAAAAATATATTTTATACATTAATAATTAATTTATTATTAGTTTAATGAGAAAATATAGTATATGTTTTAGATGTATCAACCTACTTTCTAAAGATTGTAAGAATCGTTCGAATGATGACACGTGACATAACTCAAAAGTTGTAATGTATTTTTTAGTATGCAAGGGATGTTTATATAATTGCATGGTCATATATCAATTAGTTAACTTTGTTATATGGATATTCCAAAAAGAATAAGCTAATTTTATGTATTATAGTTGGTTGTTTAACAAAATTTAAAAACTTTGATAATAAAATAAGAATTAAAAGCTTCTTATTTTTTTGCTGGGCTTGGTGGCAAATTCCCTTATAACATATAAGTATGAAAGTCAAGCTAGCAGATAAATAAACATATTTAAAAATACTCAGGACGGCAAAAAATATAAAATTTGTGAAAGAGATTATTTTCATTATACTCAATGCTGATACATCTATACGAGAGTTGAGTTACCAAGTCAGCAAAGACGAGATTATGTAAGTACAAAGCGATGTTCTATAAATTGGTAGCGGTGCCTACAGATTCGAAAACCGACTAGATTTCTTAAAACTTGATTTAAATATTTATAATTGATTTAAATCATTCTAAATTATTCTAAATCATCTAAATCAATTAAAACATCAAAATGTATTATAACTAATTTAGTTTATCATTTTTACTGCCAATTTATCTATAAACAAGTCAAACTTGAATTATTATAAACAAGTAAAATTGTCGCTTAAAAAAAGTAGTCTGTAAATTTTTTTTAGTTATATATAATAATAAATTAGCTTAAAATAAAAGATTATTTCCATATAATTTTCTCTTTATAACTTTTTAATAATTTATCAAAGAAAATAAAATCACAGCTTGAAAATATGTTTCAAGATAAGAGGACGGATGCATCTTTACGGATTTGCCTATCTGTATTTTTTTCCTTGTTAAACATGATTATTCCTCTAACTTTTGAATGCACAGTTCGTGGAATCAATGCTTCGTTTACAGTATGCCCTTTCGGATACTCTTAATGCGAATATCATTTTTATTTAATTACCAAATAAATCAATTATCCGGGTTATTTAACTACATACATATAAAATTAAGTTAAGGCATGATCACTGCTGGTTGTCATGTCTCTCTTAAATTCAGAATGTTTCATATTTATTTCATCAAATTGGAATATTATAATAATATACAACCTCGTTATGATCCGATATTATAATAAGATCCGACGTATAAGGATGTGGATTATAAATTGGAAAGGTACAAAAAGGTATGCGTCGTAGATGAATTGAACATCGAATAAGACGAAAAGTACTGTACCTAATTTTTATATTTAGTGGGTTTAACAGATCTATTTCCTTACAAAAACTATCATATATAATCAGATTTCTACTAAACTATAACCTCCTGCTAGTTTTCCATAAATTTAAAGTAAATTTACTTTTCTCCTAATTATACATTGTATTTTTTCTCTCCAAACCAATAATTTAAAGTAAATTTATTTTTTTCCGTTATTTTTATTTTTAAAATTGATTCATAACAAAATAATTAATCAAAAAAGAAAATAAGTTACCAGAAAAACTGATTCATCATTCTCTTTCGATCTCAAACGGAACTGATCTCGTATAAATGATTCTTCAAAAATGATTATCAGGAAAACTCTATCTATCTCTCTCTCTCAAACCCATTAACCAAAGACCAGCAGCAAGAGAGCAACTGAAGCAATATCTTCAACGTTAAATGCCATAAGAAGAAAACTCGACGAACTTTGTACCGGTCTTGCCACTCTCTCTCTCAAATCTCAATTCCAACTTCGACCCATCTCTCACGGACTGTTACGGCGTCGGTTGGATCTGGCGGCGGAAGGGAGAGATGTGGGAGGAGTGGAGTTTGAAAGCGATGGAGGAGTGGTTGTAACGGGGTTGAGGACTTGAGGTTACTCCTCACCGGTGACTGCGGAGGGAGGATGGAGAAGCTTAGGTGTTAGAGATCGGAAACACAAATGTTCATGAATCAATTTTATTTTTTGGGGATCAATATTTGTTGATTAACTTTTTATATGAATCAATTTTAAAAGTAAAAACTAGTTTTGATTGGTTAAGTTGGTTCTTGGTTAACAGTAAACCAATAAAAAGTTTACTACTTATCATTTAGAAAGAAATAAGTTCACTATTTAAAATTCATGAAAAACTAATACGAAATCATAGTTCAGTGGATATTTGATGCTATATAATAATTTTCGTGGTAAAATAATTTTTTTAACACATCTGGTCGAAGACACAAGCTAAATTAAGTACACATTTCTACAATCAGGATGAAACATGTAACTATAGTGTATTCTTATAAGTTTTTTTTGGTTATACATTGAAAGTCAATTAGGAATTCATTGTGATAAAATGATTAGAATGCACTTACAAAGTAAAATGAATGTACTTTTAGCAGCGTTTACTTGTTATTTTTTCTATTATTCAAATAGCTAATTATGTATCCCTTCGCCATCAAAGTGTTTACTTTTATAAATGGTGTAGAAAATAATTGAAGTTAGCTTCTGAAATGGAATGACGTTCTTTTAGTTAAGTTTTAGGTATAATTAAACTATCGAATATGAAAAAGGTATGATTCATTCAGAAAAATAAAAGGTATGTTTAACTATAGATTAAATAACACTTAAATTAATGATTCTTCTTTTTTTCGATTTTTTTTTAATGATTCTTCTTTCTCGAGTTTATGAAGTCTCCCTAGTTTATTTTGTTTTTTACTAACCGTTGAAGAAGTCTTTCTTGTCAAGATCATGGATTATTTTTATTCTTTGGAAATATATTAGAAATTTATGGTACGCGAAATAAAAAAATCATGCTTCTTCTAATTTTCAAAATGAAATTAAAAACTGTAATATCATCAAAAGAACGTAACTAGGCCCGTTGTGTGCGTGTGTTCTTTTCCAATAGTTTTGGAAGACAGAAATTTTAGTATTTGACAGATTTATAAATTATAAGTGAATAGTGGCAATAGTTATTATCGCCTCAGTTACAAAAAAAAAATATAGTTATTATCCCTTTCAATCGTTAATGCTTATTAACTTAACGAACTTGTTAATGCAAAATATATTTACTCGACGATATGGAAATTCTAACTAATCAAATGTATGATGAATTGATAGACTATGTTAATGTAACAAGTAATGGCTTTAGCTTTAAAATTTTTGTTGTAGAAAAAAATCTATAGACTTTTTGATGTGGTTTTAGATTTTATTGCTGTAAAATTTTATTGAAAGCACTAAAAAATTGCTTTGGGTATTTGGTTCTGCGGAGCACTTGTACAGCTGTAGATTATTTTAAGAACTGTGGTTTCAAAAAAAAATTTAAAGCTTGATTGCTCTGAATTTGGTGCTGTAGAAATAAATAGAGCTGTTGACAGCACCTACAACAACTACCAATCACCCCCAATGTTTTGGTTTGGTAGTTCTTACCCGAGCAATAGAAAAATGATGGACGTTGTTAAACCGTTAATATATACTAGAGCTTAAGTTGTACATCAGCGGCGGATATTTGATTTTGTTTTGTATAAACAGATATTTATTTTGGATAAATGGTAATATAAATTTTTAAAATTTATCCACATTAATTGTATAACATGACATTTCTAAATATCATAATTTTATAGTTTATATTGAGTAATTTTATTTGGTCTTTTAAACCATCAATTATATCAACCACATTTTCAGAATATGATCCACGGATCCACACAAATGTATTTTTATTTTATACGAGTCAAAATTTTAATGTATGATAAAATTGGAATATACTATTAAAATCTGGTGCTATATATTTTACATTCTTCAACACGTATCATATTAAATTTAGGTAAATTGCCAAAAATATCACATTCATATTACTACTTTTCATGTTTACACTAATCACTTTTATTTTCACTTTTAATAAAGGGTTAAAGACACTCAGGTTAACTAATCTAAATTTAGGGTTTACAGTTGAAGGGTGAGTAGGTTTTTGGAATGTAAAATTTAGGATTCTAATAAATATATAAATAAATACTTTAAAAATATTAAAAAAAATTTAAAAACAGTTTCAAAAATAATTTTCGATTTTCAGAAAGAAATTTTGAAAAAAAAATTGGATTTTTTTAAAAAATAATTATAAAAAGTTTGAATTTGAAAAAGTATAATTCGAAAACATAAAAAAATTATTTTTTTATTTTTATTTATTTAAATAATCATTTATTATATATAGAAAATAAATATATAAGAATTTTTTGCCACTTAATGAAGAAAATATTTTTTAGTGGTGATAAACATGAATAATGATACCAGAAAGTGATATACATGAAAATATCCCTTAAAATTTATATTGGGTTATCATTTAAATGAAAATAATATATTTACATTTTACTTTATATTTTTTATATATTATATAAATAATTTTTTATGTGGCTTTTACTTTTTAATTATTACTAATACTATTGAGAAATATAAGTAATCCTTAAAACAATATTGTGTTCTAAATTTGGTAAATTAAATACTTAAATCGATTTAAGTGGCTTTATGGGTGTTTTGTCATTTTTATTAATTAGTTATCAGTAATATAGCTGCAATATATCTAAAACGAGTTTGGTTATGGATTTATGTTATTTTCCTAAATAAATATATCATTAATTGTTTTATAATGTTTATTAAATAGGTATTTTAAAAGTATGTTAATATTTTAAAATCAATTTAGGAATGTTTTGTGGTTGCTTTAATTGATAAAAAACAATGAATTCTAAAAGTTAAGAATAAGAAGTTTGTCAATGGCATTAAAATGTAATTAAGTAGTTATTTTTAAAAAGTAATTCAGTTTTAATAATATATATATTTTTGGATTATTACAATGATTATTTCTCTATAGATTCAAGATCTTAAATAACAAAGATGGAATATTCATATAACTCTAACGCTACATACACAAAATATCTAATTACCTAAGATCAATATTGATATATCTTTTTGTAGTTTTGATTTTTTAAACCAAGGGTATGAATGGTGACCAGGGAACGACGAGGAATAATGCATTTCTTAATGTTTCTAAAAATAATTACCATTCACAAGGAATAATAATTCCCTCTCATTCTTTTTTTTTGTAGAGAATTAAAGAACAAAAATATTCCTTGTCAAATTTGATAAAGAACAACAATTCATTTTCATTCCTGCTATTTTATTTCCGTATATTCCTTTTTTATTTGTTCATCTTGTTTTCCGAATGGTCACCAGTCAGATACAACTATATATCTATATAGATTAAAAAAAATCTAGTGTTTTTTACCAAAAAAAAAAAATCTAGTGTTAAGAAAATCTTCCCAAAGAGAAATATGAGAGCTACGCAATGAAACAAACGACAACCAATCCTTTCAAATTAGTTGTAACTCTACTTACCCGTACCAAATTTACACATCAAACGGAAAAAGTGATCATAATACAATAGAGCTTTTGCTAGTCTTATATGTGACCAAAGTTTGTTTATTTTTTTTGGCTAAAAATATATGTGAACAAGGTTTTGGGGTAGTAAATAATAATAAGGTTTCTTGATTTGTAATTTAAGACTTACTTTTGATTAAGCTAGACTTTTTATCACTAAGCATAAGACGACTACACACATGAGAGATTACTTCTACAAAAGGTGGATACGTTTATATGAAAATGCTGAAAATTACGAATTTGAATTAGCGGAACGTGCTTTATAGGTCGAGCGAAGCTAGTTAGAAATAGTTTGAATTGGAAAGTTTTGTTCAAGTTGATGTCTGTAATTAAAATTCTTATTTCCATTTTGTGTTGAACTTATAAAATTTCTTTTTTTTTAAAAAAAATGGCTGAAAAAGGATCGAGTCATACCTAAACATTCAAAGCCCAACACGCATTGCCTAATGATTAGTTCCACTGACCTCAAAGCCTTACATATGCAAACAATAAAATAAAGAAAATATTACACTATAAGGCAGTTTTTGACTTTTAATAACACTCCAAGGCAGTTTATGCTCCTCACACACTTTCTCTTCCCCCAATACACGTTTCACTTCTTCCAACCCATGAAACAATTGAAATCTAACTAAAACTTAACTAAAATAATAAAATAATATTTCTGCAGTAAATAAAAATCATAATTTATGGTTCATTTCTCTCTCTTTATTTCTCTTTCCAACATCAGATTCAGATATGGCTTCATGTCTTTGAGAATTGTAAAGTCATCATTTACTTAACTCAATCATGAAAAGATTTCATATTTATTCTCCTCATTCTTGTTCCCGACCGGCGATCTCATTGAGGTAACGAATGAGACGGATTGCAAATTTTTAATGACCGGTAAGATGTCACAAAGACCTCTTCTTATTGACTTCTCTTTTTATATATATATTTATAACCTTTTCTTGTTGACCTCTTCTTGTTGTTTATCGAGTTATGTAATTGAGGAAGTTGGAAGCTACCAGATTAGGAAGATGAACTCAAGTAAGTTTCAAGGGTTTATTGATATGTATATCCATATATTTGAAGAAAGACAAGACTTTGGAGGTTTTACTGATAATATCTTTGAATTATGTTTATTTAGTATTTTTTAGAATCTGTGAGGTTTTACTGCTAATGTCTCTGAACTAAATTTATTTAACTTGAGTAGATGAGATGAAGGTGAACCAACAGAGATGAGTTCTCATCTTAAGATGCTATGTTTGCTGCACAAGATTTCACTCAACTATACAAGTTAAGGAGGCAAGAGCATATGCATTTCCAAGCTGAGAGTTTTATAAAACTTATTTGGTGTACAAGTGAACTAATGTACAGTTTTATAAAACTTATTTGGTGTACAAGTGAACTAATGTACATGTAAGCTTTTGAAAATTTATGTACACGTGGACATTGAAAATTATGTGTACATGTTTGATAATTATGTGTACAAGTTTGCAAGTTTATGTGTACACATTTCTATAATTAGTATCTACACGATTTTTTAAGTTTTATAGATGTGGGTTTCAGATGTGTATAAGCAAATGTATTTACACAAAGAAAAAAGTTATACAAACACCATTTAAATGTACATCGTTTTAATAATACATATGTACATATGTAAAATGTACACATGTACATAAGTAATTTTTGTACATATACACATATGTACACATGACATATTATCTAACATATTATCTAATTTTTGTGAATATGTCTTCATATTAAGTGTAATCATTAGTAAATTTTGACTATTATGATTATCTAACTATTTTAAGAAGTAAAATAATCTATTTGGCGATTTTTATTCGAGCCGGTGGTTTTATTGATAAAACACCTTGAATTCTTGAAAAATAAATCTAAACCGTATCATATTATTTACAAAACGTGATAACTATGAATACTCAGAAATTAGTTTTGAATACTTTTATTCATATTTATATGAAATTGTATTAATTAGCTCATCTGAATTAAACTAATAAGATAACCATGGTCCAGTAGTGAAGGATGTGTGTACATTCAACATCCTCTCCACCAATGTCCAAAACTTCATTTTTGTCATTTTTTTATATTTTTTTATTATTGGCAAAACCGTAATTAACTCATCTTCCACTTCACAATTTTTTTAAGGTTTCTGTAAAATTTTCATGGCCGCCAACAATGGTTTCATCTAAAAGCATCAACTGTTGTGTGCCTTCATATTGTTGTGACAGCGAATCTGTATATATGTTTGCTAGTAATCAATTTCAAACTTTCAACTTTCCAAAACAGAGATATTTCCAAAATTGGGGTTCATTACCAATCCTTCACTGTAGCGGCTCGGCTTGTATTCAGACTGGAACTTCTCTGATAACGGAAACAGTCGTGTCTTTTGCATATGTCTCCAGCTATTTGTTTGGTATGGATAAAAAAGAAAGTGACGAACTCTAAAAATGTGGGACCACTTTAGTTCAATAAATTAGTTTAGTTTATAATTGTTTGGTTAAGTTTGGTTTCTAGTTTGGTTAAGTTTGGTTTCTAGTTTGGTTTATAGTCTCATAAACTACCTCAGTAGCAAGAAGTGACTCAGAATGGAGTTATTAACACAATAGGACACTTTATGTCTTTTTATTACATTCTAGAGCACTTATAACTACTGAGGTAGTTTCTACTAACTAAAATGACTGAGCTAACTAAAGTGGTCCCACAATTTTTAAGAACTAGTCACATTTCTTTTTTTTTGGGACTACATGTTTGAAACTTAAAACCAGAAAAAAAATAGAAATCATCAAAGCTTTTTCTTCGCATCTTTGCAACTTTCCACCGCCTCCGGGGTTTGTGCTCACCGCCGTGTCTACACTGTCATGGTCTGTCGTCGCAAAGTGAACCAGTGGTGGCTCGAGCTCGGGATCCATCGTTGGTCGAGATTCCCTTTTCTTCAGCTTTTACCAGAAACTCTCGATCCGCCGCACCGTGCCTCAGCTCATCTTTCCTTGTCATGATTCATCATCGCCGTGACGTTCCTGCCTCTCCGATGCTCTCTGAAACTGGCACGTCAAAGCTGAGAGCAACAATGGTTAATTTGGGCATTTTTGCAAATGTGGTCCAAAACTTATTTATTATTTATCTTGTAATCCCAATACTTTTTAAATATACAAAATGGTTTAATTATACCCTAAACTTCAGAAATTACATTATACCCTAAACTTACGGCAATCACCTCCGCATCACTCCGGCCACATTTGTCGTTGAAGAATCACCTCCGCATCACTCCGGAGTGCTCAGATCCACCCTGTGGCCGTTCGGAGTCTGTGTGGCTCGTCTTCTCCGTCGCAGAGTACAAGCTCGAGGGCAACAATGGTGAAGTTTATGCATTTTGCGCGTTTGGTCCTTTGAGTTTTAGATTTTTTGTTTTTGACTTCAGACTTGCTGATTTGCAACAATCACCTTTTGATTTGGATTTTTAGTTTTCATGTTTGATTTCAGACTTTCAGATTTATAGAAATGATCTTTTTAATTCGCCCCAAACTTTTGATGTGCATTTTAACACCTAGTATACAATTTCAATGATCAAAATGAATTAAAGTAAGAATCTAAAACTCAGCAAAATTATGAGCTTTAAAAAAAGACAAATAGACCGTTGAGTGTACAATGATTTATATGAACACCAAAAATATTTTTTTTCACTATCCACATGTAAAACTATTGATATGTACACCAAAAGTAATTTTTTCGATCAAAGATTAATTAATTTCTGTAAACAAAATTAAGTTTTCATCAATGATAGATATGATATATTTATACATGATATTTGACAATACTCACCAATAGCATTTTACGGTTAACCATGCATACGAGGATTGTTGAATTATGTATATGTCACGTTGTACACAAAAATTCACTATACATATGTACAATAATTAACATGTACACCTATAAACTTATGCAATGATTCACATGTATACTTGATAAATTTGTTATATACATTTGCAAGTTTTAACATTTGTAGGATCAAACCCGTTTACTTGTACACATATATTTAATAGTCAAATATTGTCAAGTGTATACATATATTTTACTGTCCACATGTACACAGTTTTGTGAAAAATCAAATGCACCAAGTCTTACAAAAAAACACATGTCTACCAATATGTTGTACATTGCTCATGTTATGGTATTTGATGATTTTAGTGTTTTTAGTATAGTTGATAAAATAATATTTTGAGTAACTTGATTTAATTTTTTAGATCGTTTTAGTTCTCATTAGATTTATAAATTGAATTTGTTTGTTCAATATTCATATCATATGTGATAAAAAATAAATTTAAAAATTTATTTTTGTCAGTTTTAGAAATTCAGTTAAATCATTTATATAAGTCCATTCATAATATAGTGTCCACATGGACATCCAAAGTCATTGATTTTTTTTTGGAGTTTTATGTTTACTTTTATGGAAAAGCACTAACAACCATTGATGCGGAGGTGATTCTTCAACGACAAATGTGGCCGGAGTGATGCGGAGGTGATTGCCGTAAGTTTAGGGTATAATGTAATTTCTGAAGTTTAGGGTATAATTAAAAACCATTTTGTATATTTAAAAAGTATTGGGATTACAAGATAAATAACAAATAAGTTTTGGACCACATTTGCAAAAACGCCCAAATTAACCATTGTTACTCTCAGCTTTGACGTGCCAGTTTCAGAGAGCATCGGAGAGGCAGGAACGTCACGGCGATGATGAATCATGACAAGGAAAGATGAGCTGAGGCACGGTGCGGCGGATCGAGAGTTTCTGGTAAAAGCTGAAGAAAAGGGAATCTCGACCAACGATGGATCCCGAGCTCGAGCCACCACTGGTTCACTTTGCGGCGACAGAGCATGACAGTGTAGATACGGCGGTGAGCACAAACCCCGGAGGCGGTGGAAAGTTGCAAAGATGCGAAGAAAAAGCTTTAATGATTTCTATTTTTTTTCTGGTTTTAAGTTTCAAACGTGTAGTCCCAAAAAAAAAGAAATGTGATTAGTTCTTAAAAATTATGGGACCACTTTAGTTAGCTCAGTCATTTTAGTTAGTAGAAACTACCTCAGTAGTTATAAGTGCTCTAGAATGTAATAAAAAGACATAAAGTGTCCTATTGTGTTAATAACTCCTCAGAATGTAATAAAAAGATGAAAACTGTCTCTGAATGTAAATCACTCTAAAATAAATTTATACTGTGCAAAAAATACAAGAAACTATGATGCTCATTTTTTCATTTCTAATTGATAAATATCCTAATCATCCCAATATATAGAAGGAATTGAGGAGCGTTTTTAAGCTATCCACGTAAGCATGCTATGTCAGCCTAGCATCGAGTTATTTTAGTTCTACCGATAATTTGTGTTGGATTTGGCCACAAATAAACCTTATGTTTAATTGCCCATTTAAAAACCAATTAAAACTAACTCTATATGGCCCATATGAAACCCAAACCTCTATCGAAACCTGATTTTCAGAGGACTATTTGCGGGTGGTAGCGGTTATCGGCGGTTTGCAACAATCACTCAAATCGCTCTAAACCGTTTCAAACCGCTTCGAATTTCATAAATTCAAAAGCTGGCTCCAGCTAGCGTTTGCGGTTGCGGGAGGGTATACTTTATTTCTTTTTTTTTAAAACAATATATATACAAAAGTAAAAATATTTAATAAAAAAATTAAAATTGAAATTATGAAAATATTAAAATATATCTATTATATTTTAATTAATATTATAAATTTTATAATAAAAACACATTCAATCAATTTTCAAAAATTAAAATTATAACTTTCTAAATATAAATTTTATATTTATTATAATTTTATGATTTTTGATATTTTTATAATTATATTAAATGTAAATATTGTTAATTTATTATTTGACTGTTACCACATTTGGTTGTTAACCAGTCATAAGTCACCCGCAAACGCACCAATTTTTAACCACAGTACCAGTCGTACAAATCTCTTAAAACCGCTAGAAACCGCAACCGTCCGCATCCACAAACTCTCGCAACCGCAACGCAACCGCAACGCAACCGCAACCGCTGCGTTTGAACCAGTCAGACCCTATGTCGTTTGCGATTCTTCTACTTCGTCTTCAATGTTCCAAATCCCTTGAACCCTCCTCCGTTTCTGTGTGTAAAGAGTATTAATCACAACCCACTCTTAATTATTCATTTATGTTCTTTACTATTATCTTCATTAGCGATTAAGGGGGAGACTGGTTTTTCCGTTACCACCCGCAAACGCAGCTTTTTGCGGTTGGTAGCGGTTGTTGGCGGTTTGCAACAATCACTCAAATCGCTTCAAACCGCTCTGAATCTCATAAATTCAAAAGCTGGCTCCAGCTAGCATTTGCGGTTGCGGGTGGTTGCGGGAAGGTAAATTTTTTTTTAAAACAATTTATATACAAAAGTAAAAATATTTAATAAAAAATTTAAAATTGAAATTATAAAAATACTAAAATATATCTATTATATTTTAATTAATATTATAAAATTTTATAATAAAAATAATTTCAATAAATTATTTAAATTAAAATATAACTTTCTGAATAAAGCACACTTATATATATATAACCTCTGTTCAACAGCTTCAATCGATGGCCATGCAATCAGTTCAATATTATCCGGCAAGTCTCCTCTTACGTTGTATTTCAATGCCGTCCCACCATGGTCATGTGAGACCACTATTTTTATAACATGTGTTATCATTGATATCATAAACCATGTTTTGGATGAAAGTGAAACCAAACTCAAATGAGAAGCCTCCGGCCTCCCAAGAGAATTAATAGCAGACTAGATTTTGATCCGCGCTTTCAAAGCGCGGATTTATTATTATTATTTTTTTAATTGACAAATATTTAGTAAATGTCATATTTTCCTATATTTGTGTTTTATTTTATAAAAAACTTAAAAAAATTTATCTTTATTTATCGATTTCATTTTAAATAACTATTTATGTTAAAAAAATAAACTTTATTTTTTAATGAATTAAGGTGGTATAACTCTGATAAATTAATTTTATTATGGGGTTAATATTTTAATTAAAAAATTATATACTTTTAATAAAGATTTATACTTTTTAATAAAAAATTCAATTATTTTTATGAATGCTTAAATTATATTAAGAAAAGAAAAAAATAATAATTAAGAATAGTTGAAAAAAAATTATTTGAACTTGGACTCAATGGCCAAAAGGAAAAAAAAAAGTGAGAATTGAATCTGATTTTTTAATAGGCCCAAATGACCCAAGAGAGATTTGATTTGAGCTGGATCCAAAAATAATGACCCAATATAGATTTGTTATTAATATTACTTAATTGTCCTTAATGAAACATGCAATGTTAGTGAAGTAAACATGCCCCTAAGGTAATTATGACAATAGGATCCTGCTTTAATAGTATAGATATATTCAAGATTATGTATATTTCCTGACGCCTTATATAAAACAAGATTATAGGATAATGTGTTAGCAAATATGTAACAAAATGTAACAAATGACGAATCATATAAAATGCTCACGATATGTTAATTGTTCCCTTAACTGCAACAAAATGATTGTGATTTTTATGGTTCCATTAATATATAATGAAGCACACTTATATATATATATAAGTTATTCTTTATTTTAAAGAAATATATCTATCTATCCATATATATTATTATTATTTGAGAAGTTAATTTTTTTATTAGTCACATTTTCCATAATTTTAGGATGAGTCATTAGTTTTAATAAACAAATTGATTTTGATCAGTTCTTCTAAAGCGGAGAATTATTTTCAGATTAAATATATTTTAAAATTATAATATATATTTTCATCTTTTAAAATACATAATTTTCATTTTTGTCAATATGCACTTTATACATTTTTTAATGAGAGAATTACATTCAGAGGCAATTTATGAGTTTATTTTACACTCTTAGGTAGTTTTGTGCTACTAGGGTAGTTTTTCTTAACCAATTTTACTTCTTAGTTATAAACTAACTAAATAAGCTTATACCTAAATGATATCGCCTTAACTAATTTAATATCTGAATTTCGTAGGATTTATTCACGGTTATTCATAGCAAACAAAAAGAAGTTGGTCCCATGTATCATCTTTTTCGTTTCTTCCTCTTGAGTTCTTTATTTCTTTTTGTAAAATGAATGTTGTTTTTTCTGATTTTTTTTTGAAGAAAGTATGTTTATAATCAGTGTTTTTATTATTCAATCTATCTTTTGAGATATGTCAAGCTACATTTTTGATGGAACAAATCGTTCAACAATCAGAAACCAAAAAAATCACTTTAGTTTGAACTTTTAAGATTAAAGCCATGAATTAGGATTGAAAGCTATCACATATGGGTAAAAATACATAAAAAACAAGTTGAGAATATAAAGAATTGTGGAAAATAGGCGAGATAAGCGGAGAGTAGGGTTTCTGGTCGACAATGGCTAAGGAAGAAGATGAGGTTATTTTCGTATTTTTGCAACATTAATGAAAAAACAATAGTGTGTACATTACATTCAGACTGTACATGTGTACACCTCATTTTGTATTATACATCAGAGTGATTGTGTACATATTTTGACTTGTATCTTTTCGTATAACATTGTACACATGGACAGTAAAATATATGTGTACATGTTGACGATATTTGACATACTGAGTACCTTTCAATTATCATTCAAAATATGATTTTGGGTTTTTTAACTACACAATGTGATTTGCAGTTTTAGTGAAAAACATGATATCTAATTGTGATCTAACCAGACAATTTTGTTTTAGTTGTGATATTTTATGCAGTTGTGGTGCAGTTTATTTATATAGAAAAAATATATGTAGTGTACACATGTACACGTTGAAGTTGATGTACATATGTACACCATGAAATAGATGTATGTATACAATATGAGCACTTAGATGTTGCTATTGCATCTTAATTGGTTAATTTAGATTATGTAAGTAGCATTTAATTGTTAATATTATATTTACATACATAATTCCATAACCAAGGTCTGGAATGCATACATGTGTAAATTTGTACATGTATATATGTGTACATATGTACATTTGTACAGGTGTACATGTTTATATGTGTTTTATGTGCATTGTATATCATTAAAATAATGTTTCTGTACAATCATGTTTTTTCACTAAAACCGCAAATCACATTGTCTGGTTAAAAACCTAAAACCCAAAATCACAGTGTGTCAAATATACTTGAAAGCTACTCAGTGTGTCAAATATCATCAACGTGTACACATGTATTCTATTGTCCACGTGTACAATATTATACCCAAAGATACATGTACAAGGACTCATTTGTACATATCTCAAATTATGATATTTATTAATTTTATGTACATATATGTTATATTACATTTTAAATTCATATTTATATATTATAGGGATTGAATTGAACAATTAAACTTTTTGGACAATTAAAAAGGATGTATTAGAAATTTTAATAATTTGGGCCAAATTGATAATTACCTAACAAATAAAGGACCAAATGTAAAAATATGAAAAAAGCTCCATTGTTGCCCGAGCTTCATTGTGCAACACCGCAGTGGATTCCGACCATCACACCTACCATGACATACTATCTCACAGTCCGAGGAGGCTGAGTTGTGCGGAGTACGATGTGGAAGACGAAGCTTGGTCGTCTTGATTTATGGCGAAGGAGAAGGCAAACCGCAATCGAACTGAGGTTCATCAGTCACGGATGAGGACTAGGAAGCACAGCGAAGAGGACTGTAAAAGAAGAGATTGTGTTTTTTTTTTTGTTTTATGAACTGAAAAAAAAACAAAATCTTGAAAAGAAAAGAAGAGAAAGAAGATGAGAAATTAGTGGGTCCTATAGATTGTGTTATAGTTATACTTTAGTTAGTAGTGGATGGAATATGTTAGTAAAAGTTAAAAGAAAGTGTCCTAGGAGTATAAACTGTTTTATTGTGATATAAAAAACTTAAAACTGCATTTTTGTGTTAATAACTCTTTTTTAATTATCTATGGAATCATACATGTAACTGTTTTGACTTTTGATTATTTGTTTTCATTTGTTTTATCTCTTAAACAATGTTTTATTTTATTTTTTAGTTATCTTTTGTTAATATATAGTTTATCTTATAAATTTCATTTTTAATTATCTACTGAATAACTTACACTTAGTTCTACTGATGCACTTCTACCAAGTTATACGAGTTCTACTAATAAATCCATATCTGCACATATAATCAAAGAAACACACAACAATATACAAAAAATTATAGATCCATGACTTAAAAATAATAAGAAACAAACTTAAATAAATAAAAAATCCAGAAAAACAAGAAAACCCCTAACTGAAAGAAAAACCCTGATTTCTTCATCAACACCGTTCTTCCATTTTGGCGGTTGTTGTTTCTTCTGTCGTCAGTTTAAGTTTTTGTTCAGTCTTTATGAAAGAACGTGACGGTGGCTGAGATCTAAGATCTAGGATCTGATATTTCGTAGAAAGAAAAATCTACATGAATGAAGATAAAATAAAAACTCAAATGAATGAAGACAAAAAAGAAATATGGAGAAGACAAACAGTTGTAGTTTACAGGAAAGAGATAGGGAGAATCACTGAGAAAATAGAGAAGAAGATGAGAAAAAAAAAAGAAAACAAAAGTGAAGAAAATGAAACTGAACAAACTTTATACTTAGGGTTAGGGGTAAATTGTTAAATGGATTGATTTTCAAATTAAAAATAAATCAAAAAGAAATTATAATTAGAAGAGGGATATTTGAATTTTTCCATTGAGATAGAAGGACACTACATATGATTTCTCTTAGGTATGTGAGCTTTCAAAAATAAAAGAGTTAGGTCTGTACATCGTATATGAGCATCTCTAAAAGACATTCTATAACTTCAAATATAAAATTTTTTGCTCTACAAAAAGAATTTTTAAATTTAAAGTTTTGAAGAGTGAAACTCTATATTTGAAGTTTCATTACTCAAAACTTCAAATTTAAAGTTTCATTACTTAAAACTTCAAATTTGAAGTTTTATACTTTTTTGTTTGCATTTTGGTCCCTACAATTACACATCACATTTTGATTCTAAAATATTTTTTCGTTTATCATTTTAATATTTAAAATTTTAATATCTCAAAATATGTGGTTGGTAGAAACAAGAAGAATCAAAGGCATGAACTTGGATATGCTCAAAGAGTTTGGTGGCTACTCTTGCTTTCTCTTTAGCCACCAAATTTTACAACAAGAACCCACTATAGGTAATATGCTGAAAGGAAGATTCACTGAAGAGGCAACTTGAACCAAGCAGTAACCAAATGAGGAGCCCAATTAGCCTAATCATGAACCCAATTGAGAGAGCAAATCGTCATAGGTTAAGACAAAAAATAAGAAGTCTCATTTTATGTTTGGCAAGAACGACCCAGCTTGTTTCTTTTTGAGGTTCTCCATGAACAAACCTTTTTTACTAATTTGTAATTGTTCAATCATCTGCTACTTCAGAGTGTTCAAGATAACAGTTAACCAACTGGACTCGGTAACAACAGAGAAACTAAAAGTCATGTTAAACCTTTTTAAGCTTTCATCATAGTTAAATTGTGTAGAGCATGTTTGCGGTATTCTTCTCTGCCACATCTGCAACAAATGGAATAAACGTATTCTTAAAAAACGTTACTCGGAAAATGGTAACCAGTTGCATACAATAACAACAAAAGCACTTACTCTCTTAAAAGTTCATCATTTTGGGACTTTGCATGTACTTTTGTTGTGTCCTTCTTCGCCACATTTGCTGCAATTGTATTTACGAGATTCTGAATTTGGTGTACCAAAATCTATAACTGATCGCATCCTCTTTTTCGACGGTCTCTCACTACTTTGTCCAGTAGTTGGAGGTGTAGATGAAGTTTCAGTTACAGAATCTGGAATTCCCCTCATCAAATTCTGAGCATACTCTTTTACTCTCCAAGCTTGTTTGTACTTGATTTGTAAACCATGTTCCTTTCTAACTTGCTCCATAATCTGTTTGGGTTTAAGTCCATCCTTATTTTCTCCATACTTGCTGCAGATTAAAGATCCAAGAAGTTTCGCACTTGCCTGTCTATTGCTTGCATTTCTATGTGTTGGGTCACAAGTATGCTCATGAACATAGTTCTTCACCACAAAGAAGTCAGAAGAAGCATGCTTAGTTGCACGCATCCTCCAACAGCATTTATCATCCACACACCCTAATACCACTCTGGATTTATTTGACCGACGAGATTTGAACTGAAACTTCGACTCGAGAGCCAATTTTCTCATCGTGAGCATCAAGTCTTGCTTGTCTTTGAAGTATTTGTTCACATGTAAATCATTAGTTGCTCCGGGCGACTGTGAACATCCTAAAGAAACCGGAGAAGAATATGGAGCAGAGTGCAAAAGAAGGGGATGGTTTTCACTTCCAGTAGTAGAACAAGTGTCGTTGTGTGTGACATGAACTGACATGTCACTTCTAGTTGCTCTATAAAGTTCCTACACATCCAAGCCGATAAAAAAAAAATCAACCATATGAAGGATATTTTAATAATGAAAGAGTAGTAGGAAGACATTTAAATAAAACAATAATGTATGCTTAAACTATGCAAGTAGTGTAAAAAGAGTTATAAAACAATGTTACCTGTTGTTCCTCATGCACGTTAGATTCATTTACATACAAACCACCATCTAAATTTTCCAACACAGGTATGCACCCAGTTTTGTCTACATCAGCGTTCTCTTCATTGTGTATGGTCTTGGATTGAGTGTTGTTGCCAACATTCTCAACTACAATCGTGTTGTTTTTGTCATTCACCTAAACCCAAAAAAAAAATTAATATCGAAACGTAGTAACTGAGCAAAAACAAAAATGACTTGCACCCTTTTTAAATAAAGAATAAAAGAATGTGCTATCCAGTTGCATTTCTTACCGTTACACATAAACGAATCAGTTCACCGTTTCCTTTGATCTTACTAATGAAAGTTCTTACTTGGCGATCATTACGTATATACACCGGTGGAGAATCTTTGACCATTGTTTTCATCCTTGGTGGAAGTTCATAGCTGAGTGTAATATCTCTATCTTTAACCAAGCAACCAAGTCCAAAATCTTCGATAATCGTCTCGACTAAATCTATGTATGTAACGTTCTCGTCTACCTCAGAAAGTGATCCTCCTTTGTTTGAATCTACCAGAAATTCCCATTGAAACTTGTCATTCAATTTCCACTTTCCACAAACAGAATAGATCTCTACCATCTTTTCCTGAAAAAAAAAAAGAAGAAGAAAGATCTTATAAACACGTTAGTACCCTAACGGACGCTCAAAAAACAGAGACGATATCAGGTATCTAAGCTTATTTATGATCAGAGAAGATGACGGAAGAGTTTATGATTCGAGACGACGATCCAAATGATCCATTGATGAAATCAATGATCTAACCAACGATTTTCTCCACTATGAATCAATAGGAGGAAACTAAACTTGAAATCGATTTCGCAATGTTCAATGAATCGATTATCGAGTGGATGAATAATAAAAACCAGAAATTGACAAATAATCTCCACTCACAAATTTAGATTGCGGCAGCCCTCGCCCCTCTGCACCCTCATTGGCTTGAAATGGGGGGGATGGGGATTATACAAGGGTTGTTTTTTTTCTCTCTAAAATGACACCGTTTTGTATTACCAACAAATATAACAATTAAATATTATAAAACTTACGTATAAATATAATAATTATATAATTCTTTAAATGTTGCCAAAAAAATATAATTCTTTAAATATACACTAGGGTCGGCCCGCCCTACGGGCGGGATATTTATTTTGTAAGTTGAGATTTAAATTTTTATAGATGTAAATTATGATAATTCTATTTAAAACTTTTAACCTTACATGTCACATTTTAGTTATTTTATTTCAGTGTTGTATTCATGTGATTAATACAAAGAAATCATAATGGTCTACTGCTGACTTTTTTTCACTACAGAAG